>NW_027211814.1:0-33714 GCF_036971445.1 Narcine bancroftii | reverse complement strand
TATCTCCCCTCCATCTTCCTTCTCGATCACCTGCCTATCCACCCCCAAACTTTGTTTACAAGCTTCCTCAGGTATTGATTAAGGACTGATTATTTAAAGTAAAATAAATAAATGTTTGAAACATCATTTCAGGCAGTCAAGGTGATTTGATGGGTCTCTGATGAAGCGTTCAGTCCATGATTGTGAGAAGGAAGTATGTGACAGTGTCAAAGTGTCAAATATGTTTCAAAACATCAGGAAATGGAGGAAGTATCCAATATATCAATGGTTCTCAACACTTTTCTTTCCACTCACATACCACTATGCTCTGTGATTAGTAAGGGATTGCTTAAGGTGGTCTGTGGGTGAAAAGAAAAGAATTGAAAACCACTGTTTCAATCGTCCCTCATTGACTCGTTATGTGCAGGGTTTCTGATCTCCAAAGGAAATGGCCCAATGATAATTGTTCTCAAGGAAAATATTTCAGTAACAATTGGGCCTAGAGCAGTGTTTCTCAACCTTCCTTCCCACTCACATCCCACCTTAAGCAATCCCTTACTAATCACAGAGCACTGATGGCATAGAGATTACTTACAATGGTATGTGAGTGGAAAGAAAAAGGTTGAGGACCACTGCAATACATCAATCTGAGCATCAATGGAGAGAGAAATGGAAACTTTCAGATTAATGTCCTTTTAAGTTTCATCTTGTTCAATATGAATAAATGACAAAGAATGAAATATTGTGTCACAAAGGAATTTAGTACATAAACACTAACGTTTAGTGTTCAAGTCAAGCAGTAATTAGGAAGGAATAAGACCATAAAACATAGAAGCAGAAATAGGCCATTCAGCCCATCACATCTGCCCCACCATGTCATCATGAGCTGATCCATTTTCCCACTCGCCTCACTGCCTGGCCTTCTCCCCATAAACTTTGATGTTCTGGCTAATCAAGAACTGATCAATCTCTGCCTTAAATACACCTAATGACCTCCCTCCACAACCATCCATGGCAACCAATTCCATAAATTTACAAATGCACAAATTCCTCCAAATCTCTGTTCTGAGTGAACCCTTCAATACTGAAGTTATGCCCTTTTATCCTAGACTTTCCCACCATAGGAAACAACCTTCCAACATCTACTCTCTCTATGCCTTTCAACATTCAAAATGGGTTTTTTTCAAACTTTATTTAAAATTTTTCAAAATACTTATCAAAAAATTCATTGAATAAAAATCAAAAAAGAACTTCAACCACCAATCCCCCACACTCAACAAACCCACAAGGGAGCAAAAAAAAACCATACATTGATATTACTAAACCCATACATTTCAAATAAGGCAAGCACATCTGAAACAAAAATTATAATTATCATGTAAATTATGTTTTCCAGATAAATACAAGATCTCAACTCATTATGCCAATGAGCTATATTCACTTCTATATCATCCTTTCAAGATATTGCCACACATTTACGCGCTACAGCCAATGCAAGACGAAAAAAAGTGATCTGAAACTTATCCAATCCCAAATCATTAAATAGAACAATATAACTCAACAAAATTTTTTTTGGATCTAATAAAAATTTAATCTTAAACAGTTTTTGAAGAAATTCTCTAATTTTTTAGCCAAAATGGTTGAATCCTATCACAAAGCCAAACGGAATGTAAAAAAGTTCCTATACATTGTCCACATCTAAAACACAACTCCGAATTACTAAATCCATATTTCTTCAATTTCTCAGGGGTCAGATACAACTGATGTAAAAAATTATAATTAACCATACTATATCTTACATTAAGCTATTTAGTCACTCCATCATGGCACATAATCTCCCAATCTTCCTGATCGATATCACAAATTCAATCTCCTTCCCATTTAATCCTAGATTTATCCAAGTTTACTTTATCCATAGTGTCTTGCAACAATCTGTACATATCTGAAATAAAACCCTTATTTGATGAATTAGAAATCAAAAATTCAAATTTCGTTAACCGGAATTTTCATTTCTCTACCAAAATGATCTTTCACTAATGCTATAACCTGATAAAGAATAAAGAATTCACTGAAATTCCAAATTTTACCCTAAGTTGATTAAAAGAAAGAAATTTACCTTCCTCAAAACAATCCTCCAACACGTTTATACCTTTAATCTGCCATTCCTTTAAAATCTATTATTCAACAAAAAAGGGGATCAATTTATTTTGATATAATGGAGTTTGAATTGATATTTTGCCTTTTGTACCTATAATAAGGTTTCTTTTATACCAAATCTCTAACAAATATTTAAAATCAGTACATTATAGGTCTGTAATAAAACAGGATTCCACTTAAATATAAAATGATGCGAATAATGCTCTGAAATATTGGCCAATTATACCCGACCCCAACTGGGAGGATGCAAAACATCCAGCATACGATTAATAAATTTTAATTGTGCAGCTTCAAAATAATTTTGAAAATGAGGTAATTGTAAATCTCCCAAAGCATATTTCCAAGTCAATTTATGCAACGCTATTCTAGCTAATTTTTCTTTCCATAGAAATTGTCGTATTGCCTTATTTAAATCCTGAAAAAAAGATTTCAAAAGTAAACAAGGAAACGACTGAAAAAGATATTGGATACGTGGAAAAACATTCATCATTATACAATTTCCTCAACCTATTAATGACAAAGGAAGATCTTTTCATTTGATCAAATCAGCCTTAATTTTTCTCATTAACGGTACATAATTTAGTTTATACAATGATTGAATTTTTGCATCAACCATTATACCCAAATACTTAATTTTGTCAGTCCAATGCAATCTAATAATTTGCCTAAACTGATTGTAATTTCCATCTGAAATTTGGAATATTTCACTTTTATCGTAATTCATCTTATGTCCAGAAATGCTCCATATTGTTCTAAACATTTTTGCAAATGAATTAAAGATTGTTTTTGATGTGTTTAAATATATCAAAACATCATCTGCAAACAAATTGATCTTATATTCATAATCTAATATCCTTAATCCTCTAATATTCTCATTCTGCTTTATCACTTGAGCTAAAGGTTCGATGACCAACGCAAATAGAGATGGCGACAAAGGACAACCTTGATGAGTTGAACGTGTTAATTTAAATAATGAAGAGGTTTGACCATTTGTCGCCACCCTAGCAACTGGATTATTATATGATGCTTTAACCCAACCAATAAAGAAAGGTCCAAACTTAAACTTCTCCAATACTTTAAATAAAAAATTCCACTCCACCCTATAAAATTCTTTTTCCACATCAAGTGTGACTACTATTGGTAGGTTGGGTTGCTGACGAGATGTATTGATCAACAAAATCACTAAGAATATTGTCAGAAGCATACCTATTCTTAATAAAACCTGCTTGATCCAAATGTATTGATTGAGACAAATATTTAGCAAGTCTATTTACCAATAATTTCGCTATTATTTTATAGTCCACAATTCAATAAAGAAATTGGCTGACAATTAAGCTACATTTAAAGGATCTCTGTCTTTTTTTAATATTACCATTATTATTGCGCTTAAACACGACCCTGGTAAAGCTTGTTCCTGTGTCACTTGTTGAAGAACATACATAAAAAGGCAACAAGTCATCATCAAAAGCTTTATAAAATTCAACATAAAACCCATCATCACCTGGAGACTGCCCATTCGACATTTGTTGAATGATACCTTTTATCTTAAATCATTTTCCCCTAATATTGGCAAATTTAAACCGGACAAGAAAGATTCAATAGAACCATAATCTCAAACCCCCTCAGTAGTATATAATTTCTGATAAAATGAAAAAAATTGGTCATTTTTTTCCTGAGGTTTATAAATAACTGAAGTACTTTTTCTCACAGCATTAATAGTTCTTGAAGCTTATTCTGTTTTCAATTGCCAGGCTAAAACTTTATGGGCTCTATCACCTAGCTCATAATAACATTGTTTGAATCTTTGAATCAAATGCTCATATTGATATGTTTGTAATGTATTATATCATAATTTTAATTTAGTTAAAGCTGCTTTATTATCTTCCGTACAACTCTACTGAAACTCTTTTTCTAAATCAGCTATCTGTTTCTCCGACATCTGACTCTCAGCCGAAAATTTCTTTTTTTCTTTCGATGCATAGCTAATAATTTAACCTCTTAAAAAAGCCTTTAAAGCATCCCATAAGATAAAATTACTCTGAACTGAGTTCTTATTCAAACTAAAAAAAAAAAATTTGATCTTTAATAAAACTAACAAATTCTAGCTTTTTCAATAACATTGCATAAAATCTCCAAAGAAAGGTTGATTAAATAACTTCCGGCCCAACACAAGAAATAAGTAACAATGAGTGATCAGATACTATTCTACTCTTATATTCAGCCTGAGTAATACGAGCTTGCAAGTGTGCTGAAGCCAAAAAAATATATATCCTTGAAAATTAATCATAACAAGAAAAATAAAATGAAAAATCTTTCTCAGTAGTAGGATTTAACCTCCTCCAAACCTCTAACAAGTTCAAATCTTTCATAAACTAAGCCACCCGGAGAGTAGTCACGTGATGGAGTAGTGGCCGGTAGGGGAACTCCAGCCCTCTCCAGAAAAGTAAAAAAAATAGAGAAAAAATAAAGGCACAAACGGAAAAACCATAACAAAGTGAAAGTAAAAGTGTGGAGAAAATGGCAGCGAAGAAAGAAAAATCAAAAACAACAGGAAGAAAAGAAGAAGGAAGGATGTCGGAGGAGGAAGGTGAAGGCCTTACCGGTACAAGGAGGCCCGCCGTGGAGAGAGAAGCCCACTCCCTGAGGTCAGTGGAAGCCCCAAACTCGGGACTACAAAAATGGCTCACGGAGCCAAACAAAAGTGCACAACCGAGCAAGACAAAAATAACACTGACGGGAGGGGGGACCAGCTGAGGAGTAAATCTCCACAGCTGAAACAGAAAACTACAAGACTCTCAACAAGAAAACATAGAAAATAACGAGAACAAGAAGGAAGAGAATAAAAATAAGAAATCAAAGAAACAACAGATGACCAACCCAGAGGAAGAAGACCAACACCAAGACACTTCTAATAAAAATAAGAAGACCAAAAATACCCAAAAACAAGCAACCCAACAAGAAAACCAGAAGAGACAGAGGGAAAGGACACAGATCCTGGAGTGGACTCAGAAGGAGAGGAGGAAGAACACAGAGAAATGGAAGATGAAGGGAAGGGCAAGTACATGGATTTTTTTTAAATATATGGAAACAGTAAACGAATGGCAGACGCAAGAATTCAGTGAAATAAAAAGAAGAATAAAAAGTACAGAAGAAAAAGTGAATAGATTAGAGATGATCATGACAGATATAGGAAAAAGAGTAGACAAGGTGGAAGAACGAGAAACAGCCATAGAAATGGAAGTAGATGACTTAAAAAAGAAATTAGAAGAATCTGATAAAAAAGTTAAAGAGACACAGGAGCTGTTAGCTCAGAAGATAGATATAATGGAAAATTATAATAGAAGAAACAATATAGATAGTGGGCCTTAAGGAAGATGAAGAAGGCAAAAATATGAAAGAATTTATAAAAGAATGGATCCCCAGGGTCCTAGCAAGACCAGAATTACAGGAAGAAATGGAAATAGAAAGGGCATGCAGAACATTAGCCCCTAAACCACAACCACAACAAAAACCAAGATCCATTCTAGTAAAATTCCTAAGATTTACAACAAGAGAAAATATATTGGAGAAGGCAATGAAAAAAATAAGAGAATACAAAAAACCACTGGAATACAAGGGTCAAAAAAAATTTTTCTATCCAGATACAAGTTTTGAACTCCTGAAGAAGAGGAAGGAGTTCAATGCAGCAAAAATGACCCTTTGGAAAAAAGGTTATAAGTTTATATTAAAATACCCAGTGGAAAGAAAAAGTGTATATCATGGCTATTGTGATTTATGGTGTGAAAAATAAAAAATTAAAAAAAAAAAAAAAAAAAAAAAAAAAAAAAAAAAAAGAGCAGAAACATCCCTGTCTGACTGGTTTAATGTAACCTAGATTGTATACCTTAAATGGATGGGGAGGGGGGGGGGAGAAAATGTCACTGTATATGTGTGAAAAGGAAAAAGTGTGTATCATGGCTAATGTGATTTATGGTGTGAAAAATAAAAAATTTAAAAAAAGAGCAGAAAAAAAAAAAAAAAAAAAAAAAAAAAAAAAAAAAAAAAAAAAAATACCCAGTGGTACTTAAAATAGTTATTCCGGGGCAGCAAAGCAAACTATTCTCGGATCCGGAAGAAGCACGAAAATTTGCAGAACAACTACAAAACAGACAAAGAGATGAAGAGATGTAACAAGAACAAAAATGACAACAAACTATATGTATGTATGTATATGTATATGTGTGTAAATATAAAAAATAGAGTATAGGTAAGAACTAAGAAGGGAAAAAAAGGGAAGAAAGGAAGAAAGGAGGGAATTAAGAGAGTGACATTTGTTATATATGAAGATTAAAATCTTTTCTGGGGGGTGGCTGGGTGGGGAAAAATAACAGACACTGCGAAATCAGTTGACGCTTGCGAGCGGATTCGCAAATCCAAATGGAGAGGGGAGATGTGGTTGCCCGACAAGGGACAAAGGGCAACTCAGAAAGGGGAGGGACTATTGGGGTGAAAGGAATTTTAGATATGAGAATAGTGGAAATATTTTATGTTTTAGAAATGTTATCTTATAATATGTTCAAAAAAAGAAAGCAGAAATGGATAAGAAGGGAAGGTGGTGATGAGGAAACGGAAAGGAAAGATAAACAAAGTATGAAATGACTATGTTGAACTATATGACTTTAAATATTAATGGAATACATAACCAAATCAAAAGGAAGAAACTGTTAAATTTACTGAAAAAAGAAAAAATTGATATAGCATTCATACAAGAAACACATCTAACTGAAGTGGAACACAAGAAATTAAAGAGAGATTGGATAGGACATGTAACAGCAGCGTCATATAATTCAAAAGCCAGAGGAGTAGCTATATTAATCAATAAAAATGTACCAATCTAAATAGAAGAGGAAATAATAGATCCAGCAGGGAGATATATAATGATAAAATGTCAGATATATTCAGAATTTTGGAATTTACTCAATGTATATTTTTGAAGAATTTCAAAAATTTATACAAGATATCTTCTTGAAGATAGCAGACATGCAAGGGAACATAGTAATAGGAGGGATTTCAACATTAATTTGGATTCAAACATGGATAAAACTGGGAAAAAAATTAACAGAAAGAACAAAGTAACTAAATTTATAATTAAATCGATGCAAGAAATGCAACTTTTGGATATATGGAGGAAACAACACCCAAAGGAAAAGGAATATTCATATTATTCAGGTAGACATAAAACATACTCAAGGATAGACCTATTCCTGTTATCAGCTCACATTCAAGGGAGAGTTAGGAAAAGGGAATATAAAGCTAGACTATTATCGGACTGTTATTGGCAATAGAGCTAGAGGACATCCTACCAAGAATGTATAGATGGAGATTAAACTCCATGCTACTTAAAAGGCAGGATTTTAGAGAATTCATTGAAAGACAAATTGAAATGTATTTTGAAATAAATACGGAATCAGTGAAAGATAAGTTTATATTATGGGACGCAATGAAAGCATTCATCAGAGGGCAAATAATAAGTTATGTAACTAAGATGAAGAAAGACTACAATCGGGAAACAGAACAGTTGGAAAGGGAAATAGCAAATATAGAAAGAGAATTAGCAATAAAGGAAGATACAACTAAAAGAAGAGAATTGGCAGATAAAAAAATAAAATATGAAACACTACAAACATATAAGGTGGAGAAGAACATAATGAAGACAAAACAGAAATATTATGAGCTAGGAGAAAAAATGCACAAAATTCTAGAGTGGCAGCTTAAGACAGAACAAACTAAAAGAATGGTATTGGCATTAAGGAAAAAGGACAAACAAATTACATATAATCCAACAGAGATCAATGAAAACTTCAGGGAATTCTATGAGCGACTATATCAAACTGAAAACAAAGGGAAAGAAGCCAAAATAGATGAATTTCTAACTAAAATTGAACTATCGAAATTACAAACAGAGGAGCAAAATAAATTAATAAAACCATTTGAAATAGAAGAAATACAAGAGATAATAAAAAAACCTCCGAATAATAAAACACCAGGAGAGGATGGATTCCCAATCGAATTCTATAAAACATTTAAAGATTTATTAATTCCTCCCCTTCTGGAAGTAAACAACCAGATTGATAAAACACAAAGCTTAGCAGAGTCATGCAAAACAGCAATAATTCTAGTAATACCAAAGACAGGGAAAGATCCACTCGCACCAGTGTCATATAGACCAATATCTTTACTTAACACAGATTATAAGATAATAGCTAAACTATTAGCAAACAGATTAGCTGACTATGTACCAAAAATAGTAAATCTAGACCAAACTGGATTTATTAAAAAAAGACGAACAACAGACTATATCTGTAAATTTATTAACTTAATTCATGCAGTAGAAGGAAATAAAGCTCCAACAGTAGCGGTTGCTTTAGACGCAGAGAAGGCCTTTGACAGAGTAGAATGGAATTATTTATTCAAAGTACTACAAAAATTCAGCTTACCAGAGAAATATATTAATTGGATTAAAGCATTATATAAGGGGCCATTGGTGAAAGTGACAGTAAATGGATATATATAAAAACAATTTAACTTAAGCAGATCAACAAGGCAGAGATGTTCACTATCTCCCTCACTGTTCGCATTAGCTATAGAACCTCTAGCAGAACTGATAAGAACAGAAAATAATATAAGAGGGATAAAAATAAAAGACAAGGAATATAAAATACGTTTATTTGCGGATGATGTTATAGTAAACTTAACAGAACCAGAACTATCAATAAAAGAATTACATAGAAAATTGAAGGAATATGGAGAAGTGTCAGGGTACAAGATTAACGCAAATAAAAGTGAAGCAATGCCAGTGAATAATGTGGATTTCTCAAAATTTAAGAAAGAATCACCATTTAGATGGCAAACGCAAGCAATGCGATACCTAGGTATACAAATAAATAAAAACCTCGGCCATCTATATGAACTCAATTATTATCCACTAATGAAAAAAGTACAAGACGACTTGGAGCGTTGGAAGGATTTACCACTAACACTGATAGGAAGGATAAACTGTATTAAAATGAACATTTTCCCAAGGATACAATACCTATTTCAGGCATTACCAATACGCTTAACAGAAAAATTCTTCAAGGAGTTAAAGAAAATAATAAGGAAATTTATATGGAAAGGGGGGAAACCGAGGATAGCACTAGATAAATTAATAGAATGGTATAAACAAGGAGGCTTACAACTACCAAACTTTAAAAATTATTATAGAGCCGCACAATTAAGATACTTATTAGATTTTTATCAAACAAGGGAAAAGCCAGATTGTACTAGATTAGAACTAGATAAAATAGGGGAGAAGATACCTGAACATATATTATATAAATGGGATGAAAAATTGGTACAATGTAGGAATTCTCCAGGATTGCATCATCTGCTCAACATTTGGAAGAAGATTCATGTAGAAAGGAATAAAATAAATTACCAAGTACCAAAACTAATACTGTTTTTTTTAAATTTTTTATTTTTCACAATATAAACCACATTGACCAAGATGCATACATTTTCCTTTTCAAATATATACAGTGTCATTTTCTCCCCCCTCCTCCCATCCCACCCTCCCTACCTTCCCCCCATTCATTTAAAGTACAGAATCTAAGATACATTAAACCAGTCAAACAATGTTGTCATTCAATAAAAATAAACAAGAAATTCCACTGAGTCAATTCTTTTCATTTCCTTCTCCTTTCGTTATTTTAGGTGGTAGATGTCTCCGGTAGGTTTTCTCTATTGTGTTTCATGTATGGCTCCCATATTTGTTCAAATATTTCAATATTATTTCTTAAATTATATGTTATTTTTTCTAATGGAATACATTTATTCATTTCTATATACCATTATTGTATTCTCAAATTACCTTCTAATTTCCAGGTTGACATAATACATTTTTTTGCTACGGCGAGAGCTATCTTAACAAATCTTTTTTGTGCACCATCCAAATCAAGTCCAAATATTTTTTTTATGTTACTTAGGAGGAAGATCTCTGGGTTTTTTGGTATATTGTTTTCTGTAATTTTATTTAATATTTGGTTTAGATCTTCCCAAAATTTTTCCACTTTCTCACATGTCCAAATTGCATGAATTGTTGTTCCCATTTCCTTTTTACAGCGAAAACACCTTTTGAGGTGTGATGTATAGCCTTTGTATCCAGTTATATTGTATCATACGTAACCTCGTGTTTATTGTATTTCTCATAGTTCCTGAGCATAACTTCTCCCATGTTTCATTCTTTATCTTTATGTTTAGATCTTGTTCCCATTTTTGTTTAGTTTTACCATTTGTTTCCTCATTCTCCTTTTCTTGTAGTTTAATATACATGTTTGTTACAACTTTTTTGATTATCATTGTGTCTGTAATCACATATTCAAAATTACTTCCCTCTGGTAACCTCAGACTGCTTCCCAATTTGTCCTTCAAGTAGGATCTCAGTTGATAGTATGCCAGCACTCTATCTTGAGTTATATTTATCCTTCATTTGTTCAAAGGATAGTAATTTATTTCCTAAAAAACAATTTTCTATTGTTTTGATCCCTTTTTTCTCCCATTTTTCAAAGGAAAGGTTATCTATTGTAAAAGGGAGTAACTGATTTTGCATCAGTATTAGTTTTGGTAATTGGTAATTTGTTTTATTCCTTTCTACATGAATCTTCTTCCAAATATTGAGCAGATGATGTAATACTGGAGAACTCCTACGTTGTACCAATTTTTCATCCCATTTATATAATATATGTTCAGGTATCTTCTCCCCTATTTTATCTAGTTCTAATCTAGTACAATCTGGCTTTTCCCTTGTTTGATAAAAATCTGATAGGTATCTTAATTGTGCGGCTCTATAATAATTTTTAAAGTTTGGTAGTTGTAAGCCTCCTTGTTTATACCATTCTGTTAATTTATCTAGTGCTATCCTCGGTTTCCCCCCTTTCCATAAAAATTTCCTTATTATTTTCTTTAACTCCTTGAAGAATTTCTCCATCAAGTGTATTGGCAATGCCTGAAATAGGTATTGTATCCTTGGGAAAATGTTCATTTTAATACAGTTTATCCTTCCTATTAGTGTAGTGGTAAATCTTTCCAATGCTCTAAATCATCCTGTAATTTTTTCATTAGTGGATAATAATTGAGTTTATATAGATGGCCGAGGTTTTTATTTATTTGTATACTTAGGTATCTTATTGCTTGCATTTGCCATCTGAATGGTGATTCCTTCTTAAATTTTGAAAAATCCGCATTATTCATTGGCATTGCTTCACTTTTATTTACGTTAATTTTGTAACCCGACACTTCTCCATATTCCTTCAATTTCTTATATAATTCTTTTATTGACAGTTCTGGTTCTGTTAAGTATACTATAACATCATCTGCAAATAAACTGATTTTATATTCCTTGACTTTTATTTTTATCCCTTTTATTTTATTTTCTGTTCTTATCAATTCTGCTAGTGGTTCTATAGCTAACGCGAACAATAAGGGTGATAGTGGGCATCCCTGCCTTGTTGATCTGCTTAAGTTAAATTGCTTTGATATATATCCATTTACTACCACTTTCGCCAATGGCCCCTTATATAATGCTTTAATCCAATTAATATACTTCTCTGGTAAACTGAATTTTTGCAAAACTTTGAATAAATAATTCATTCTACTCTGTCGAAGGCCTTCTTTGCGTCTAAAGCGACTGCTACTGTTGGTACTTTACTCCCTTCTACTGCATGAATTAAGTTAGTAAATTTACAAATATTGTCTGTTGTCCGTCTTTTTTTAATAAATCCAGTTTGGTGTAGATTTACCATTTTAGGTACATAATCTGCTAATCTGTTTGCTAATAGTTTAGCTATTACCTTATAATCTGTGTTAAGTAATGATATTGGTCTATATGACGCTGGTGCGAGTGGATCTTTCCCTGTCTTTGGTATTACTATAATTATTGCTGTTTTACATGAATCTGGTAAGCTTTGTGTTTTATCAATCTGGTTGATTACTTCCAGGAGGGGAGGAATTAATAAATCTTTAAATGTTTTATAGAATTCTATTGGGAATCCATCCTCTGCTGGTGTTTTATTATTTGGTAGTTTTTTTATTATCTCTTGTATTTCTACTATTTCAAATGGTTCTGTTAATTTATTTTGCTCCTCTATTTGTAATTTTGGTAGTTCAATTTTAGTTAAAAATTCATCTATTTTGTCTTCTTTCCCTTCATTTTCAGTTTGGTATAATTGTTCATAGAATTCTCTAAAATTTTCATTGATCTCCGTTGGATTATTTGTGATTTGTTTGTCTTTTTTCCTTGATACCATAACCATTCTCTTAGTTTGTTCTGTCTGAAGCTGCCATGCTAGAATTTTGTGCATTTTTCCCCTAGTTCATAATATTTCTGTTTTGTCTTCATTATGTTCTTCTCCACCTTATATGTTTGTAGTGTTTCATATTTTATTTTTTTATCTGCCAATTCTCTTCTTTTAGTTGTATCTTCCTTCATTGCTTATTCTTTTTCTATATTTACTATTTCCCTTTCCAACTGCTCTGTTTCCTGATTGTAGTCCTTCTTCACCTTGGTTACATAACTTATTATTTGCCCTCTGATGAACGCTTTCATAGCGTCCCATAGAATAAATTTATCTTTCACTGATTCCGTATTTATTTCAAAGTACATTTTCATTTGTCTTTCAATGAATTCTCTAAAATCCTGCCTTTTAAGTAGCATGGAGTTTAATCTCCATCTATACATTCTTGGAGGGATGTCCTCTAACTCTATTGTCAATATCAAGGGTTAATGGTCCGATAATATTCTAGCTTTATATTCTGTTTTTTTTACTCTGTCTTGCATACGAGCTGATAACAGGAATAGGTCTATTCTTGAGTATGTTTTATGTCTACCTGAATAATATGAATATTCCTTTTCCTTTGGGTGTTGTTTCCTCCATATATCCAAAAGTTGCATTTCTTGCATCGATTTAATTATAAATTTAGTTACTTTGTTCACTCTGTTAATTTTTTTCCCAGTTTTATCCATATTTGAATCCAAATTAAGGTTGAAATCCCCTCCTATTAATATGTTCCCTTGCGTATCTGCTATCTTCAAAAAAATATCTTGCATAAACTTTTGATCTTCTTCGTTAGGTGAATATACATTGAGTAAATTCCAAAACTCCGAATATATCTGACATTTTATCATTACATATCTCCCTGCTGGATCTATTATTTCCTCTTCTATTTTGATTGGTACATTTTTACTAATTAATATAGCTACTCCTCTAGCTTTTGAATTATACAACGCTGCTGTTACATGTCCTACCCAATCTCTCTTTAATTTCTTGTGCTCCAATTCAGTTAAATGTGTTTCTTGCACAAATGCTATATCAATTTTTTTCTTTTTTCAGTAAATTTAACAGTTACTTCCTTTTGATTTGATTATGTATTCCGTTAATATTTAAAGTCATATAGTTCAATGTAGCCATTTCATACTTTGTTTATCTTCCCTTTCCGTTTCTCCATCATCACCTTTCCTTCTTATCCATTTCTGCTTTCTTGTATTGAACAATTTATAAGACAACATTTCTAAAACATCAAACATTTTCCTTATTCTCCTATTTAAAACTTCTTTAACCCCATTCTCCCCTCCCCCTCCTGAGATGCCCTTTATCCCTTGTCGGGCAACCACATCTCCCCTCTCCATCTGGATTTGCGAATTCACTCACAAATGTCAACTGATTTTGCAGTGACTATAACTCCTCCCCACCCAGCCCCCCCCCCGGAAAAGATTTCAATTTTCATATGTAACAAAGGTCACTCTTTTAATTCCCTCCTTATTTCCTCTGTTCCCTTTCATTCCCTTATTAATTTTTATCTATACTCTATATATTTTCCTCTAAATACGGATACACTCATGTACACACATATATACATACACATCTATATATATATATATATATATATACACACATACATATAGTTCGTGGTAATTTTTACTCTCATTACATGTCTTCATCTCTCTGCTTGTTTTGTAGTTGTTCTGCAAATCTTCATGCACACTTTTACTCTGCGAGCCATTTTTGTAGTCCCAAGCCCGGGATTTCCACTGACCTGAGGGAGCGGGCTTCTCTCTCCGCGGCGGGCCTCCTCGGACAGGTAAGGCCTTCACCTTCTTCTTCCGACGTTCTTTCTTCTTCTCTTCTTCCCGTTGTTTTCGACTTTTCTCTCTTCGCTGCCATTTTCTTCTCACCTTTATTTTTACTTTGTTTTAAATTTTAATCTTATACCTTTGTATTTTGTGCGGTTTTTTAAAAACTTTTCCGGAGAGGGCTGGAATTCCCTGACCGGTCACTACTCCATCACGCGACTCCTCCACCAAAACTAATATTGACGCAAAATCAGCTAATCCCTTTCACAATAGATAACCTTTCCTTCAGAGAATGGGAGAGAAAAGGTATCAAAAGAATAGAAAATTATTTTTCGGGAAATAAATTATTATCCTTTGAACAAATGTAGGATAAATATAATATAACTCACAATACAATGTTTGCATAGTACCAACTGAAAACCTACTTGAAGGACAAATTGGGAAACAGTCTGAGGTTACCAGAAGGAAGCAATTTTGAATATGTGATTACAGACACAATGATAATTTAAAAATTTGTAACAAACATGTACATCAAACTGCAATAAAAGGAGAATGAGGAAACAAATGGTAAACCTAAACAAAAATGGGAACAAGATCTAAACATAAAGATAAAGAATGAAACATGGAAGAAGATATGCTCCGGAACTATGAGAAATACAATAAACACGAGGTTACGCATGATACAATATAACTGGATACACAGGCTATACATCACTCCTCAAAAGTTAAATAAATGGGACCCAACAGTATCTGACAGATGTTTTCGCTGTAAAAAGTAAACAGGAACAACAATTCATGCAATTTGGACATGTGAGAAAGTGGAAAAATTTTGGGAAGATCTAAACCAGATATTAAATAAAATCACAAAAAGCAATATACCAAAAAACCCAGAGATCTTCCTCCTAAGTAACATAAAAAACAAAGAATTTGGACTCAATTTGGATGGAGCACAAAAAAGATTTGTGATGATAGCCCTAGCTGTAGCAAAAAAATGTATTATGTCAACCTGGAAATTAGAAGAGAACTTGAGAATACCACAATGGTACACAGAAATTAATAAATGTATTCCATTAGAAAAAATAACATGTAATTTAAGAAATAACATTACAATATTCGAACAAATATGGGAGCCATACATGAAACACAATAGAGAAATCCTACCGTGGACTTCCATCACCTAAAATGACAGAAGGAGAAGATAATGAAAAGAACTGACTCAGTAAAATTTCTTGTTTATTTTTATTAAGTGACGACATTGTTTAATGGGTTTAATGTATCTTATAGATTGAACTTCAAATAAATGGGGAAGGGGGTGAGGGAGGGAGGGAAGGGGGGGAAAAAGTGGGAGAAAATGACACTGTATATATTTAAGAAGAAAAATGTCTGTATGTATCTTGGTCAATATGGTTTATAGTGTGAAAAATAAAAATTAAAAAAAAACTAAGCCACCCGGACAGCTATGATAGTACAGATTCTATCACCAATGTGTATATGTACAGATTGTAGTGTAGGATGACTGTGATTGGCTGAGAGCATAGCCACACCTACTGGCTGGTCTTAAAGGATTGCTCCTAGCCAGACCAGTTCATTCTGGACTGGTCAACCTACATGTGATATGCACCAGTAATTTAGTTAATAAAAGCCTTGGTTTGGATCAACAAGTCTTTGGTTCTTTCAATGTGCTCTACAATTTTATTAACTAAAATGTTTTGAAGGGATGGAGTGTATGCTACGTCTGGAAAGCCTCGACATCGACCCACAGTCAGCTACAGTCTCGAATGACTTTAAGCACTGGGTGAGATGCTTTGAAACATCCTTACAGCTCTCTGACCCTGCCATGATAGAGGATAGCCATCGACTACTAATATTGATGACTATGGTGTCCCCGAGAGTTTACCAGAGCATTCAGGACGCGACCACTTACGTCGCAGCCATGAAGGTGCTGAAAGGGCTCTATGAGTGACCAGTGAACAGGGTCTATGCTTGGTACAAACTTTTTATTCAAATCAACTTTCTAATCTCCCTTGAAAACCACGGCTCTCAAACTTTGACTCTTGCCTTTTATTCTGCACTCTCACCTTGAAAAGACCTCTCATTCTCCTCTACATTCTTTGGCGAACAGGGCCACTGAAAGGCATTCTTCTCCTAAGAGGAAGATATTATATAAAAAGAATGGGAATGGGAAGGCAGATATGTCAAAGAGCTTGATTGATATTGATGATCCGGAACAAACTATGGGACTGAATTCACTGGAATTATGATTTGATTCAGAAACAAGATAGGTTGGGGGGACAAAAACTTGCCCAATCTGGAAATAAGCACCCAAGTGCTAAGGTACCTACCACAAGATGGCAGAAGGGACAACAGTTTACGTGATGGGTGTGTGGAGCCCTTCAGGAAAGACAAATAAGATGAGTTTCTAGCTAAAATTGAGGAAAGAAGACAGAATAGATCAGTTTTTAGATAAAATTGAACTACCGAAATTGCAAGAAGAGGACCAAAACAAATTAATATAATCATTTGAAATAGAGTAAGTACAGGATATATTAAAAAAAACTATTGAACAATAAAACGCCGGGAGAGGACGGACTCCCAATAGAATTCTATAAAACATTTAAAGACTTATAAATTCCTCCTGTAAGTAATGAACCAGATTGAAGAAACACAAAATATGCCACATTCAGGCAAAACAGCAATAATTACAGTAATACCAAAGATGGGGAAAGATGCACTAACACCAGCATTGTCTAATATCTCTATTTAACTCAGACTATAGGATAGTTTGCTAAACTATTAGCAAACAGATTGATGGACTGTGTATCAGAAATAGTAAAACTAGATCAAACTGGATTTATTAAGAAAAGACAAACAACAGACAATATCTGTAAGTTCATTAACTTAATCCATGCAGTACAAGGAAACAAGACGCCAACACACAGAGAAAGCCTTTGACAGAGTAGAATGGAATTATTTATTCAAAGTACTACAGAGGTTCAACCTACCAGAGAAATATATTAATTGAATTAAAGCATTATATAAGGGACCATTTGCGAAGGTGTCAGTAAATGGAAATATATCAAACCAATTTAAATTAAGCAGGTCAACTAGGCAGGGATGTCCACTATCTCCCTCACTGTTCGCGTTAGCTAGAGAACCCTTGGCAGAACTAATAAAAACAGAAAATAAAAAAAGAGGGTTAAAAATAAAAGAGAAGGAATATGAAATCAGTCTATTTGCAGATGACATCATAGTATACTAAACAGAACCAGAATTATCAATAAAAGAATTACATAAGAAATTGAAGGAATATGGAGAAGTATTTGGGTTCAAGCTCAACGCAAATAAAAGTGAAGCTATGCCAATGAATAATGCAGATTTCACAAAGTTTAAGAAAGAATCACCATGTAAATAGCAAACACAAGCAATCTGATACCTACATATTCAACCGGATAATAATCTAGGCCATCTAAACAAATTAAATTATCAGCCATTAATGAAGAAATTACAAGTAGTATCTTTACTTGTTATGTTTTATCTTTTTTTTTGTAAGTGGGCTTTTTTTTCTTATATATAATATTGTTCACTTTATTAACTCTTCACTCTTTATTTGGGGGGGGTTAGACTAATTTTAAGTTAGGTTATTAATGTTGTGTAATAATTATTGGGGGGGTTAGTTTATTTAGTTTACTGATGTGGTACTGTAATTTTATTATCTTACTTTTATTCTTTTTAAATGTAATCTTCTATTTTATTCATGTTATAAAATCTTAAATAAAGTTTAAAAAAAAACCATTAATGAAGAAATTACAAGTCGACTTAGAAAGATTTACCACTAACATTGCATTAAATTGCATTAAAATTAATATCTTCCCAAGGATAAATACCTATTTCAATCATTACCAATTCCCTTAACAGAGAAATTCTTCAATGAGCTAAAGAGAATAGTAAGTAAGTTCTTATGGAAAGGGGGGAAACCAAGGATAGCATTAGATAAATTAACAGAGTGGTATAAACAAGGGGGCTTACAGCTACCAAACTTTAAGAATTATTATAGAGCAGCGCAATTAAGATACCTATTAGATTTTTATCAAACAAGGGAAAAACCAGATTGGACCAGATTAGAGCTAGATAAAATTGGGGAGAAGGTATCTGAACATATACTATATAAGTGGGATGAAAAGCTGGTGCAACGTAGGAATTCACCAGTACTGCACTATCTGGTCAACATTTGAAAGAAGATTCACATAGAAAGGAAAAAAAACAAATCACCAACTACCAAAATTTATATTGATGCAAAATCAACTAATCCCCTTTACAATAGATAACCTTTCCTTCAGAGAATGGGAGAGGAAAGGGATGAAAAGAATAGAAAATTGTTTTTTGGGAAATAATTTATTATCTTTTGAACAAATGAAGTACAAATATGGTATAACTCACGGTACAATGTTTGCATACCACCAACTGAAAACCTACTTTTTTTTAAAAAAAATTATTTTTCACACTATAAACCATATTGATCAAGATACATACATTTTCCTTCTTAAATATATACCCTCCCTCCCTCCTTACCTCCCCTCCCATTTATTTAAAGTTCAGAATATAAGATACATTAAACTCGTCAAACAATGTTGTCACTCAATAAAAATAAACAAGAAATTCCACTGAGTCAGTTCTTTTCATTCTCTTCTCCTTCTGTCATTTTAGGTGGTAGATATCCCCGGTAGGTATTCTCTATTATCTTTCATGTATGGCTCCCATATTTGTTCAAATATTTCAAGATTATTTCTTAAACTATATGTTATTTTTTCTAATGGAATACATTTATTCATTTCTATGTACCATTGTTGTATTCTCAAGTTATCTTCTAATTTCCAGGTTGACGTAATACATTTTTTTGCTACAGTTAGGGCTATCATAACAAATCTTTTTTGTGCACCATCCAAATCAAGTCCAAATTCTTTGTTTTTTATGTTACTTAGGAGGAAGATCTCTGGGTTTTTTGGTATATTGCTTTTTGTGATTTTATTTAATATCTGGTTTAGATCTTCCCAAAATTTTTCCACTTTCTCACATGTCCAAATTGCATGAATTGTTGTTCCCATTTCCTTTTTACAGCGAAAACACCTTTTGAGGTGTGATGTATAGCCTTTGTATCCAGTTATATTGTATCATACGTAACCTCGTGTTTATTGTATTTCTCATAGTTCCTGAGCATAACTTCTCCCATGTTTCATTCTTTATCTTTATGTTTAGATCTTGTTCCCATTTTTGTTTAGTTTTACCATTTGTTTCCTCATTCTCCTTTTCTTGTAGTTTAATATACATGTTTGTTACAACTTTTTTGATTATCATTGTGTCTGTAATCACATATTCAAAATTACTTCCCTCTGGTAACCTCAGACTGCTTCCCAATTTGTCCTTCAAGTAGGATCTCAGTTGATAGTATGCCAGCACTCTATCTTGAGTTATATTTATCCTTCATTTGTTCAAAGGATAGTAATTTATTTCCTAAAAAACAATTTTCTATTGTTTTGATCCCTTTTTTCTCCCATTTTTCAAAGGAAAGGTTATCTATTGTAAAAGGGAGTAACTGATTTTGCATCAGTATTAGTTTTGGTAATTGGTAATTTGTTTTATTCCTTTCTACATGAATCTTCTTCCAAATATTGAGCAGATGATGTAATACTGGAGAACTCCTACGTTGTACCAATTTTTCATCCCATTTATATAATATATGTTCAGGTATCTTCTCCCCTATTTTATCTAGTTCTAATCTAGTACAATCTGGCTTTTCCCTTGTTTGATAAAAATCTGATAGGTATCTTAATTGTGCGGCTCTATAATAATTTTTAAAGTTTGGTAGTTGTAAGCCTCCTTGTTTATACCATTCTGTTAATTTATCTAGTGCTATCCTCGGTTTCCCCCCTTTCCATAAAAATTTCCTTATTATTTTCTTTAACTCCTTGAAGAATTTCTCCATCAAGTGTATTGGCAATGCCTGAAATAGGTATTGTATCCTTGGGAAAATGTTCATTTTAATACAGTTTATCCTTCCTATTAGTGTAGTGGTAAATCTTTCCAATGCTCTAAATCATCCTGTAATTTTTTCATTAGTGGATAATAATTGAGTTTATATAGATGGCCGAGGTTTTTATTTATTTGTATACTTAGGTATCTTATTGCTTGCATTTGCCATCTGAATGGTGATTCCTTCTTAAATTTTGAAAAATCCGCATTATTCATTGGCATTGCTTCACTTTTATTTACGTTAATCTTGTAACCCGACACTTCTCCATATTCCTTCAATTTCTTATATAATTCTTTTATTGACAGTTCTGGTTCTGTTAAGTATACTATAACATCATCTGCAAATAAACTGATTTTATATTCCTTGACTTTTATTTTTATCCCTTTTATTTTATTTTCTGTTCTTATCAATTCTGCTAGTGGTTCTATAGCTAACGCGAACAATAAGGGTGATAGTGGGCATCCCTGCCTTGTTGATCTGCTTAAGTTAAATTGCTTTGATATATATCCATTTACTACCACTTTCGCCAATGGCCCCTTATATAATGCTTTAATCCAATTAATATACTTCTCTGGTAAACTGAATTTTTGCAAAACTTTGAATAAATAATTCATTCTACTCTGTCGAAGGCCTTCTTTGCGTCTAAAGCGACTGCTACTGTTGGTACTTTACTCCCTTCTACTGCATGAATTAAGTTAGTAAATTTACAAATATTGTCTGTTGTGCGTCTTTTTTTAATAAATCCAGTTTGGTCTAGATTTACCATTTTAGGTACATAATCGGCTAATCTGTTTGCTAATAGTTTAGCTATTATCTTATAATCTGTGTTAAGTAATGATATTGGTCTATATGACGCTGGTGCGAGTGGATCTTTCCCTGTCTTTGGTATTACTATAATTATTGCTGTTTTACATGAATCTGGTAAGCTTTGTGTTTTATCAATCTGGTTGATTACTTCCAGGAGGGGAGGAATTAATAAATCTTTAAATGTTTTATAGAATTCTATTGGGAATCCATCCTCTGCTGGTGTTTTATTATTTGGTAGTTTTTTTATTATCTCTTGTATTTCTACTATTTCAAATGGTTCTGTTAATTTATTTTGCTCCTCTATTTGTAATTTTGGTAGTTCAATTTTAGTTAAAAATTCATCTATTTTGTCTTCTTTCCCTTCATTTTCAGTTTGGTATAATTGTTCATAGAATTCTCTAAAATTTTCATTGATCTCCGTTGGATTATTTGTGATTTGTTTGTCTTTTTTCCTTGATACCATAACCATTCTCTTAGTTTGTTCTGTCTGAAGCTGCCATGCTAGAATTTTGTGCATTTTTCCCCTAGTTCATAATATTTCTGTTTTGTCTTCATTATGTTCTTCTCCACCTTATATGTTTGTAGTGTTTCATATTTTATTTTTTTATCTGCCAATTCTCTTCTTTTAGTTGTATCTTCCTTCATTGCTTATTCTTTTTCTATATTTACTATTTCCCTTTCCAACTGCTCTGTTTCCTGATTGTAGTCCTTCTTCACCTTGGTTACATAACTTATTATTTGCCCTCTGATGAACGCTTTCATAGCGTCCCATAGAATAAATTTATCTTTCACTGATTCCGTATTTATTTCAAAGTACATTTTCATTTGTCTTTCAATGAATTCTCTAAAATCCTGCCTTTTAAGTAGCATGGAGTTTAATCTCCATCTATACATTCTTGGAGGGATGTCCTCTAACTCTATTGTCAATATCAAGGGTTAATGGTCCGATAATATTCTAGCTTTATATTCTGTTTTTTTTACTCTGTCTTGCATACGAGCTGATAACAGGAATAGGTCTATTCTTGAGTATGTTTTATGTCTACCTGAATAATATGAATATTCCTTTTCCTTTGGGTGTTGTTTCCTCCATATATCCAAAAGTTGCATTTCTTGCATCGATTTAAATATAAATTTGGTTACTTTGTTCTTTCTGTTAATTTTTTTCCCAGTTTTATCCATATTTGAATCCAAATTATGGTTGAAATCCCCTCCTATTAATATGTTCCCTTGCGTGTCTGCTATCTTCAAAAAAATATCTTGCATAAATTTTTGATCTTCTTCGTTAGGAGAATATACATTGAGTAAATTCCAAAACTCCGAATATATCTGACATTTTATCATTACATATCTCCCTGCTGGATCTATTATTTCCTCTTCTATTTTGATTGGTACATTTTTACTAATTAATATAGCTACTCCTCTAGCTTTTGAATTATATGACGCTGCTGTTACATGTCCTACCCAATCTCTCTTTAATTTCTTGTGCTCCAATTCAGTTAAATGTGTTTCTTGCACGAATGCTATATCAATTTTTTCTTCTTTCAGTAAATTTAGCAGTTTCTTCCTTTTGATTTGGTTATGTATTCTGTTAATATTTAAAGTCATATAGTTCAACGAAGCCATTTCATACTTTGTTTATCTTCCCTTTCCTTTTCCTCATCATCACCTTTCCTTCTTATCCATTTCTGCTTTCTTGTTTAGAACACTTTATAAGACAACATTTCTAAAACATCAAACATTTCCCTTATTCTCCTATCTAAAATTTCTTTAACCCCATTCTCCCCTCGCCCTCCTTAGTTGCCCTTTATCCCTTGTCGGGCAACCACATCTCCCCTCTCCATTTGGATTTGCGAATTCACTCGCAAGCGTCAACTGATTTTGCAGTGACTATAACTCCTCCCCACCCAGCCCGCCCCGGAAAAGATTTCAATTTTCATATATAACAAAGGTCACTCTTTTAATTCCCTCCTTATTTCCTCTGTTCCCTTTCATTCCCTTATTAATTTTTATCTATACCCTATATATTTTCCTCTAAATACAGATACACTCATGTACACACATATATACATACACATCTATGTATATATATATATATACCCATATACACACATACATATAGTTCGTGGTCATTTTTACTCTCATTACATGTCTTCATCTCTCTGCTTGTTTTGTAGTTGTTCAGCAAATTTTCGTGCTTCCTCCGGATCCGAGAATAGTCTGTTTTGTTGCCCTGGAATGACTATTTTAAGTACCGCTGGGTACTTTAACATAAATTTATATCCTTTTTTCCATAGGATCGTTTTTGCTGTATTGAACTCCTTCCTCTTCTTCAGGAGTTCAAAACTTATGTCTGGATAGAAAAAATTTTTTTGACCTTTGTATTCCAGTGGCTTTTTGTCTTCTCTTATTTTCTTCATTGCTTTCTCCAATATATTTTCTCTTGTTGTATATCTTAAGAATTTTACTAAAATGGATCTTGGTTTTTGCTGCGGCTGTATTTTCGGGGCTAGTGTTCTATGTGCCCTCTCTATTTCCATTTCTTCCTGTACTTCTGGTCTTCCTAGAACCCTGGGGATTCATTCTTTTATAAATTCTCTCATATTCTTGCCTTCTTCATCTTCCTTAAGGCCCACTATCTTTATATTATTTCTTCTATTATAGTTTTCCATTATATCTATCTTCTGAGCTAACAGCTCTTGTGTCTCTTTAACATTTTTATTAGATTCTTCTAATTTCTCTTTTAAGTCCTCTACTTCCATTTCCACGATTATTTCTCGTTTTTCCACATTGTCCACTCTTTTTCCTATCTCTGATATGACCATCTCTATTTTATTCATTTTTTCTTCTGCACTCTTAATCCTTCTTTTTATTTCATTAAATTCTTGTAATTGCCATTCTTTTGCTGATTCCATATATTCTTTAAAAAAAAATCCATTGTCCTACCTTTCCCTTCTTCTTCCATTTATCTATGTTCTTCTTCTTCTTCCTCTGGGTTGGCCATCTGTTGTTTTCTTGTTGCTCTCTTCTTTCTTGTTCTCGTTGTTTTCTGTGTTCTCTTCCTGTTGCTGTGTTGCAGCTGTCACTCTCAGCTGTGGAGATCGACTCCTCAGCTGTTCCCCCCTCCCGTCAGTGTGTTTTTTTTCATGCGCATCGCGCATGCGAGGTTGCGCACTTTTACTCGGCTCCGCGAGCCATTTTTGTAGTCCCGAGCTAGGGACTTCCACCGACCTTAGGGAGCGGGCTTCTCTCTCCACGGCGGGCCTCCTCGAACAGGTAAAGCCTTCACCTTCTTCTTCTGATGTTCTTTCTTCTTCTCTTCTTCCCGTTGCTTTCGACTTTTCTCTCTTCGCTGCCATTTTCTTCTCACCTTTACTTTTACTTTATTTTAAATTTTAATCTTATACGTTTGTATTTTGTGCGTTCTTTTTTAACTTTTCTGGAGAGGGCTGGAATTCCCTGACCGGCCACTACTCCATCACTAATATTGACGCAAAATCAGCTAATCCCTTTCACAATAGATAACCTTTCCTTTAGAGAATGGGAGAAAAAAGGGATCAAAATAATAGAAAATTGTTTTTCGGGAAATAAATTATTATCCTTTGAACAAATGAAGGATAAATATAATATAACTCACGATACAGTGTTGTCATACTACCAACTGAAATCCTACTTGAAGGACAAATTGGGGAAGGAGTCACGTGATGGAGTAGTGGCCGGACGGTGAACTCCAGCCCTCTCCAGAAAAGTCGGGAAAAACAAAGGAAAACACAAAGGCACAGAAATAAAAGTTAAAGAAAAGTGAGTATAAAGGTGGAAAGAAGATGGCGACAAAAAAAGAAAAATCGAAAGCAACGGTAAGAAGAGAGGAAGAGAAGACAACGGAGGAAGAATGTGAAGGCCTTACCTGTTCGAAGAGGCCCGCAGTGGAGAGAGAAACCCGCTCCCTCAGGTCGGTAGATAATGGACTACAAAAATGGCTCGCTGAGCCGAGTAAAAGTGCGCAACCGCGCATGCGCGAGGAGTCGCGCATGTGCGATGCGCATGAAAAAAAACACACCGACGGGAGGGGCGACCAGCTGGGGAGTCGATCTCCACAGCCGGCAACGACAGCTGCAGAACACATGCAGCAAGAAGAGAACAGAGAAGACAATGGAAACAAGAAAGAAGAGAAGAAAAGGGCAACAAAGAAACAACAGATGGCCAACCCAGAGGAAGAAGAAGAGGAAGAGGAAGAGTACAGTGAAATAGAAGAAGAAGAGAAAGGCAAGATAAAGGTTGTACTTTCTCTTATTAAAGGATACATGGAGTCATTTAAAGAATGGCAAACACAGGAATTTAATGATTTAAGAAAAAGAATAAACAACACAGAAGAGAAAATGAATAAAATAGATATGACCTTAACAGAAATGGGAAAGAAAATGGACAAGATGGAAGAGCGGGCAGTAGCAGCAGAAATGGAGGTAGAAGACTTAAAAAAGAAATTGGAGGAATCTAATAAAAAAACTAAAGAGACACAAGAACTACTAGCTCAAAAAATAGATACAATGGAAAACCATAACAGAAGAAATAACATAAAGACAGTGGGCCTTAAGGAAGATGAAGAAGGCAAGAATATGAGGGAGTTTATAAAAGATTGGATCCCTAAGACCCTAGGATGTCCAGAACTACAGCAAGAAATGGAAATAGAAAGGGCACATAGAGTATTGGCCTCTAAACCACAACCACAACAAAAACCAAGATCTATTGTAGTAAAATTCCTAAGATATACTACAAGAGAAAAGGTACTGGAGAAGACAATGGAAAAAGTAAGAGAGGGCAACAAACCACTGGAGTATAAAGGGCAAAAAATCTTCATTTATCCAGATATAAGTTTTGAACTCCTAAAGAAGAGAAAGGAGTTCAATACAGCAAAGGCGATTTTATGGAAGAAAGGGTATAAATTTATACTAAAGCATCCAGCGGTATTGAAAATATTTATTCCAGGCCAACAAAACAGACTATTCTCGGACCCAGAAGAAGCACGAAAATTTGCAGAACAATTTCAAAAATAGACTGAGGGATGAAGACGGGTAATGAGACTAAAAATGATCACGATTGATATGTATGTGGGTAAAGAGGTATAAGAGTGAATAGATACAATGTGCATACGTGAATGTATCTGTACTTAGAGGAAAATATAGATAGTATAGACAAGAATGAATAAGGGAAGGTAATGGAATAGAGAGAATAAGGAGGGAATTAAAAGAGTGACCTTTGTTACATATGAAAAGTGAAATCTTTTCTGGGGGGGCTGGGTGGGGGGGAAATAGCGGTCACTGCAAAATCAGTTGACGCTTGCGAGTGGATTCGCAAACCCAAATGGAGAGGGGAGATGTGGTTGTCCGACAAGGGATAATGGACAACTCAGGAGGGGAAGGGGAGATTGTGGATAAAGAAGATATAAATAGGAGAATAAGGAAAATGTTGGATGTTGTAGGAATGTTGTCTTATAAAGAGTTGAAAATAAGAAAACAGAAATGGAAAAGGAGGAAAGGTAATGATAGAAAAACGGAAAGAGAAGATAAACAAAGTATAAAATGGCTACGCTGAACTATATGACTTTAAATATTAATGGAATACATAACCAAATTAAAAGGAAGAAACTACTAAATTTACTGAAAAAGGAAAAAATTGATATAGCATTTGTCCAAAAAACACACTTAACTGAATTGGAGCAGAAGAAATTAAAGAGAGATTGGGTAGGACATGTAACAGCAGCATCATATAATTCAAAAGCAAGCGGAGTGGCTATATTAATTAGTAAAAATGTGCCATTTAAAATAGAAGAGGAAATAATAGATCCAGCAGGGAGATATGTTATGATAAAATGTCAGATATATTCGGAGTCTTGGAATCTACTTAATGTATATTCACCTAACGAAGAAGATCAAAAGTTTATGCAAGATATCTTTTTGAAGGTAGCTAATACGCAAGGGAACATACTAATAGGAGTGGATTTCAACCTGAATTTGGATCCAAATATGGATAAAACTGGGGAAAAAATTAACAGAAAGAACAAAGTAACCAAATTCATAATTAAATCAATGCAAGAAATGAAACTTGTGGATATATGGAGGAAACAAAACCCAAAAGAAAAGGAATACTCATACTACTCGGCTAGACATAAAACATACTCAAGAATAGACCTATTTTTGTTATCAGCTAGTATGCAGGATAGAGTAAGAAAAACAGAATATAAAGCAGAATACTATCGGACCATTCACCCTTAATATTGACAGTAAAGCTAGAGGACATCCCTCCAAGAATGTATAGATGGAGATTAAACCCCATGCTACTTAAAAGACAGGATTTTAGAGAATTTATTGAAAAACAATTAAAAATGTATTTTGAAGTAAATACGGAATCAGTGGAAGATAAGTTTATACTATGGGACGCAATGAAAGCATTCATTAGAGGGCAAATAATAAGTTATGTAACCAAGATGAAGAAGGACTATAATCAGGAAACAGAGCAGTTGGAAAGGGAAATAGTAAACAGAAAAAAAATTAGCAATGAAGGAAGATACAACTAAAAGAAGAGAATTGGCGGATAAAAAAATAAAATATGAAACATTACAAACATATAAGGTAGAGAAGAATATAATGAAGACAAAACAGAAATATTATGAACTAGGTGAAAAAATGCACAAAATCCTAGCATGGCAGCTTAAGACAGAACAAGCTAAGAGAATGGTTATGGCATCAAGGAAAAAAGACAAACAAATTACATATAATCCAAAAGAAATTAAGGAAAACTTTAGAGAATTCTATGAACAATTATACTGAACTGAAAACGAAGGGAAAGAAGGGAAAATAGATGAATTTTTGACTAAAATTGAACTACCAAAACTACAAATAGAGGAACAAAATAAATTAACAGAACCATTTGGAACAGTAGAAATACAAGAGATAATAAAAAAATTACCAAATAATAAGACACCAGGAGAGGATGGATTTCCAATAGAATTCTACAAAACATTTAAAGACTTATTAATACCGCCCCTCCTGGATGTAATCAACCAGATTGATGAAACACAAAGCTTACCAGATTCATGTAAAACAGCAATAATTACAGTAATACTAAAACAAGGGAAAGATCCACTCGCACCAGCGTCATATAGACCAATATCTTTGCTAAACACAGATTATAAGATAATAGCTAAACTATTAGCAAACAGATTAGCAGAACAGGTACCGAAAATGGTAAATTTAGACCAAACTGGATTTATCAAAAAAAGACGCACAACAGACAATATTTGTAAATTTATTAACTTAATTCATGCAGTAGAAGGAAATAAAGCACCCGCAGTAGCAGTTGCTTTAGACGCAGAGAAGGCCTTTGACAGAGTAGAATGGAATTATTTGTTCAAAGTATTGCAAAAATTCAGTTTACCGGAGAAGTATATTAATTGGATTAAAGCATTATATAAGGGACCGTTAGCGAAAGTGACAGTAAATGGACATGTATCAAAGCAATTTAACTTAAGCAGGTCAACGCGGCAGGGATGCCCACTATCACCTTTATTGTTTGCGCTAGCTATAGAACCACTAGCAGAATTGATAAGAATAGATAATAATATAAAAGGAATAAAAATAAAAGATAGGGAATATAAAATCAGTCTATTAGCGGATGATGTTATAGTGTACTTAATAGAACCAGAACTATCAATAAAAGAATTATATAAGAAATTGAAGGAATATGGAGAAATGTCGGGTTACAAGATAAACGTAAATAAAAGTGAAGCAATGCCTATGAATAATGCGGATTTCTCAAAATTTAAGAAGGAATCTCCATTCAGATGGCAAATGCAGGCAATAAGATACCTAGGTGTACAAATAAACAAAAATCTAGGCCAATTATATAAACTCAATTATAATCCACTAATGAAAAAATTACAGGATGATTTAGAGCATTGGAAAGATCTACCACTAACACTGATAGGAAGGATAAACTGTATTGAAATGAACATTTTTCCAAGGATATTATACTTATTTCAGGCATTGCCAATACAACTGACAGAAAAATTCTTCAAAGAGTTAAAGAAAATAATAAGGAAATTTTTATGGAGAGGGGGGAAACCGAGGATAGCACTAGATAAATCAACAGAATGGTATAAACAAGGAGGTTTACAATTGCCAAACTTTAAAAATTATTATAGAGCCGCACAATTAAGATACCTATCAGATTTTTATCAAACAAGGGAAAAACCAGACTGGACGAGATTAGAATTAGATAAAATAGGGGAAAAGATACCTGAACACATATTATATAAATGGGACGGAAAAATTGGTACAACATAGAACTTCTCCAGTATTACATCATCTCCACAATATTTGGAAGAAGATTCATGTAGAAAGAAATAAAACAAATTATCAATTACCAAAACTAATATTGACGCAAAATAAGCTACTCCCTTTTACAATAGATAACCTTTCCTTTAGAGAATGGGAAAAAAAAGGGATTAAAAGAATAGAAAATTGTTTTTCAGGAAGTAGATTCTTATCCTTTGAACAAATGAGAGATAAGTACAATATAACTGGAGATACAGCGCTGGCATATTACCAACTGAGATCCTACTTGAAGGATAAATTAGGAAGCAATTTGAGTTTACCAGAGGGAAGTAACCTTGAATATGTGATTACAAATACAATGTTAATCAAAAGATTTATAACAAATATGTATATTAAACTGCAAGAAAAGGAGAATGAGGAAACAAATGGTAAAACTAAACAAAAATGGGAACAAGATTTAAATATAAAGATAAAAAAGGAAACATGGGAGAAATTATGTTCTGGAACGATGAGAAATACAATAAATACGAGGCTACGTATGATACAATATAATTGGTTACACAGACTATACATTACACCGCAAAAGTTAAATAAATGGGACCCAACAGTATCTGATAGATGTTTTCGATGTAAAAAAGAAATGGGAACAACAATTCATGCAATCTGGACATGTGAGAGAGTAGAAAAATTTTGGGATGATCTCAATCAGATATTAAATAAAATAACAGAAAACAATATACCAAAGAATCCAGAGATCTTTCTCCTAAGTAACATAAAAAACAAAGAATTTGGAATTGATTTGGAGGATGCACAAAAAAGATTTGTTAAGATAGCCCTAGCCGTAGCAAAAAAATGTATTATGTCAACCTGGAAATTGGAAGATAATTTGAAAATACAACAATGGTATATAGAAATGAATAAATGTATTCCATTAGAAAAAATAACATATAGTTTAAGAAATAATATTGAAATATTCGAACAAGTAAGGGAGCCTTACATTAAATACAACAGCGAAAACCTACTGGGGACAAACATTACCTAAGTTGATGGAAGGAGAAGGAAAGAAAAGAATGGACTCAGTAGAATTTCTGGTGTATTTTTGTTGAATGACAACATTGTCTGACTGGTTTAATGCAACTTAGATTGTATACCTAAAATGGATGAGAGGTGGGGGGGTGGGGGGTGGCTTGGGAGGAGGGAGGGGGGGGGGAGAAAAAGTCACTGTATATATGTGTGAAAAAGAAAAAGTGTATATCATGGCTAATGTGATTTATCGTGTGAAAAATAAAAAAAATTTTAAAAAATGGACAAATTGGGAAGCAGTCTGAGGTTACCAGAGGGAAGTAATTTTGAATATGTGATTACAGACACAATGATAATCAAAAAATTTGTAACAAACATGTATATTAAACTAAAAGAAAAGGAGAATGAGGAAACAAATGGTAAAACTAAACAAAAATGGGAACAAGATCTAAACATAAAGATAAAGAATGAAACATGGGAGAAGTTATGCTCAGGAACTATGAGAAATACAATAAACACGAGGTTACGTATGATACAATATAACTGGATGCAAAGGCTATTCATCACACCTCAAAAGGTGTTTTCGCTGTAAAAAGGAAATGGGAACAACAATTCATGCAATTTGGACATGTGAGAAAGTGGAAAAATTTTGGGAAGATCTAAACCAGATATTAAATAAAATCACAAAAAGCAATATACCAAAAAACCCAGAGATCTTCCTCCTAAGTAACATAAAAAACAAAGAATTTGGACTTGATTTGGATGGTGCACAAAAAAGATTTGTTATGATAGCCCTAACTGTAGCAAAAAAATGTATTACGTCAACCTGGAAATTAGAAGATAACTTGAGAATACAACAATGGTACATAGAAATGAATAAATGTATTCCATTAGAAAAAATAACATATAGTTTAAGAAATAATCTTGAAATATTTGAACAAATATGGGAGCCATACATGAAAGATAATAGAGAATACCTACCGGGGATATCTACCACCTAAAATGACAGAAGGAGAAGAGAATGAAAAGAACTGACTCAGTGGAATTTCTTGTTTATTTTTATTGAGTGACAACATTGTTTGACGAGTTTAATGTATCTTATATTCTGAACTTTAAATAAATGGGAGGGGAGGTAAGGAGGGAGGGAGGGTATATATTTAAGAAGGAAAATGTATGTATCTTGATCAATATGGTTTATAGTGTGAAAAATAATTTTTTTTAAAAAAAAGTAGGTTTTCAGTTGGTGGTATGCAAACATTGTACCGTGAGTTATACCATATTTGTACTTCATTTGTTCAAAAGATAATAAATTATTTCCCAAAAAACAATTTTCTATTCTTTTCATCCCTTTCCTCTCCCATTCTCTGAAGGAAAGGTTATCTATTGTAAAGGGGATTAGTTGATTTTGCATCAATATAAATTTTGGTAGTTGGTGATTTGTTTTTTTTCCTTTCTATGTGAATCTTCTTTCAAATGTTGACCAGATAGTGCAGTACTGGTGAATTCCTACGTTGCACCAGCTTTTCATCCCACTTATATAGTATATGTTCAGATACCTTCTCCCCAATTTTATCTAGCTCTAATCTGGTCCAATCTGGTTTTTCCCTTGTTTGATAAAAATCTAATAGGTATCTTAATTGCGCTGCTCTATAATAATTCTTAAAGTTTGGTAGCTGTAAGCCCCCTTGTTTATACCACTCTGTTAATTTATCTAATGCTATCCTTGGTTTCCCCCCTTTCCATAAGAACTTACTTACTATTCTCTTTAGCTCATTGAAGAATTTCTCTGTTAAGGGAATTGGTAATGATTGAAATAGGTATTTATCCTTGGGAAGATATTAATTTTAATGCAATTTAATGCAATGTTAGTGGTAAATCTTTCTAAGTCGACTTGTAATTTCTTCATTAATGGTTTTTTTTTAAACTTTATTTAAGATTTTATAACATGAATAAAATAGAAGATTACATTTAAAAAGAATAAAAGTAAGATAATAAAATTACAGTACCACATCAGTAAACTAAATAAACTAACCCCCCCAATAATTATTACACAACATTAATAACCTAACTTAAAATTAGTCTAACCCCCCCCAAATAAAGAGTGAAGAGTTAATAAAGTGAACAATATTATATATAAGAAAAAAAAGCCCACTTACAAAAAAAAAGATAAAACATAACAAGTAAAGATACTACTTGTAATTTCTTCATTAATGGCTGATAATTTAATTTGTTTAGATGGCCTAGATTATTATCCGGTTGAATATGTAGGTATCAGATTGCTTGTGTTTGCTATTTACATGGTGATTCTTTCTTAAACTTTGTGAAATCTGCATTATTCATTGGCATAGCTTCACTTTTATTTGCGTTGAGCTTGAACCCAAATACTTCTCCATATTCCTTCAATTTCTTATGTAATTCTTTTATTGATAATTCTGGTTCTGTTTAGTATACTATGATGTCATCTGCAAATAGACTGATTTCATATTCCTTCTCTTTTATTTTTAACCCTCTTTTTTTATTTTCTGTTTTTATTAGTTCTGCCAAGGGTTCTCTAGCTAACGCGAACAGTGAGGGAGATAGTGGACATCCCTGCCTAGTTGACCTGCTTAATTTAAATTGGTTTGATATATTTCCATTTACTGACACCTTCGCAAATGGCCCTTATATAATGCTTTAATTCAATTAATATATTTCTCTGGTAGGTTGAACCTCTGTAGTACTTTGAATAAATAATTCCATTCTACTCTGTCAAAGGCTTTCTCTGTGTGTTGGCGTCTTGTTTCCTTGTACTGCATGGATTAAGTTAATGAACTTACAGATATTGTCTGTTGTTTGTCTTTTCTTAATAAATCCAGTTTGATCTAGTTTTACTATTTCTGATACACAGTCCATCAATCTGTTTGCTAATAGTTTAGCAAACTATCCTATAGTCTGAGTTAAATAGAGATATTAGACAATGCTGGTGTTAGTGCATCTTTCCCCATCTTTGGTATTACTGTAATTATTGCTGTTTTGCCTGAATGTGGCATATTTTGTGTTTCTTCAATCTGGTTCATTACTTACAGGAGGAATTTATAAGTCTTTAAATGTTTATAGAATTCTATTGGGAGTCCGTCCTCTCCCGGCGTTTTATTGTTCAATAGTTTTTTTTAATATATCCTGTACTTACTCTATTTCAAATGATTATATTAATTTGTTTTGGTCCTCTTCTTGCAATTTCGGTAGTTCAATTTTATCTAAAAACA
>NW_027211813.1:0-33871 GCF_036971445.1 Narcine bancroftii | reverse complement strand
TAATCTGAAATTGATTTTTTACTGCTGCAAGTTGATTTTATCCTTGTGACTCCAAAAAATAATCTTGGGTTGACAGAAGGAACTTAAAGGGCCATAACAGGTTAAAAAAAGAGAAGATGCAGTGAGATTCTGCATCAATCTCTTGTCTTGGACTCACCCAGGCTGGAACAACCTTCCCCATCATTTTGCTTCATTCATGTCGAGCGTCTATTGTTCCTCCTCAATGTGGTGTGGAAAAGCAGCAAGGGGTGACAGGTGCCTGCCAGTTTCCAAAGGGAGCAGAAGCTCGTGTTTAATCACCACTTCTTTGGGTGAGGAGCAGCGAGGCAAGTCATCCAGGGAGTACGCAGTTTAAAACCACAGCAAGAGGCAGAGCTGCAGTGCAGCAATGGTGACATTCCCTGATCGAAAGGAGCTTCAATCGAGTGAAATAAAATAATCAGTGAGCCAAGGTAACTTTGGACAGGGGGTGGAGAAAGAATAATTAAGGAAGAAGCAAGTACTTTAAAGCAAGAGAACTCAATTGTACCTTTACACACGTTTGCATTACAGCTCTTTAATTACATTTTATATCTCGTTGGCCTTGTACAATTGACGTATTATAGAACTGCAATACCAGGTTTTAAGATTACGCTACCAGTTAGAAATTATAAGGGGATGAGCAATTTGATCCACTGTTTGGTTTATTTTAAGAACACCAGTGAGGTATTTTTCCCAGACAAAACAAGAAACAAAAGATTAACTGCCATTTATTATTTTTCTTTTTAAAAAGAGACAGTTTTAAAATAATTAAATTTAAAAGTAATTTTTTTAAAATTTAGACATACAGTACGGTAACAGGCCATTCCAGCCCACAAGCTTGTGCCGTCCAATTTACACCCCATTAATTAACCTGAATCCTCCCCGGTATGTTTCAAACTGCGGGAGGAAACCGGTTCCCCCGGGGAAAACCCATATAGACTTGGGGAGAACACACAAACTCCTTACAGACCTGGCACTGTAATGGCATGGTGTGAACCGTGCCACCCGGTTGAGGAAAGTATATTAAAAATTGTGAGCGCTCATGTCGATGGACATTTTTAAATATTTTAAAAATACAATCATCACTTATTAAACTTTCTTTTCTGAAGAGAGTGACCCAAACCATTGTCCTGAGAAGAGAAGCCTGTCGGAATGGATTGCAACCTTGTCTCCCAGTTCAAGTTCATGCAGCTCTTCACTACGTGAACCTGTTCTTGGGTTACAATCACTTCACAGGACTGTGATGTGCGATTAAGTAGTTCTAAAATAATACTGCATTTCAAACCTCTTGAAATTAATACCAGGTTTTGGAATTTACAGCAGTATCTTTCAACAAGTCCTCCTGAAAAGGTTCTCTCATTTTCCCTGGTTAACCCAAACAGGAAATGGATCCGAGAAATGTGCAAATCAGTGGACATCTGGAACGGAGTAAAGAGGGTAGGATGCTCTTTCTCCCCTTCTGGTCAAAATTCTCCCTTCTGACGAAGAACTCTTCGCACAGACATGGTTTCACAGGAACTAGGCGTAACTTAGGATGCAATCTTAACACGACAGAAGTCACTGAGTACGAGCCCAAAATAGTGCAATGAATCCAAAGCCCACAAGCTTCCAATATTACACATCAGTACTTCCAGCTGCAATCTGTATAACCAATCAGCAAAGTGGGGCTGAAAAAACAACAAATTCAGAGGTTTGAGAGGGGGTCTTGTAGAAACTTAGAACACTCTAGCCCTTTTTATGGTGAAACCGCGTATTAAAGCTGGCTCAACGAAAGGTGTACACAAGGGGCCGAATCGCCACAGCATGCAGCCTACACACAATAGCACAGGGACTGAGGAGAAGCACCAAGGTTAAAGAGCAGACTGCAGGGAGCGAGAGCCGCTCAGGGGACTGTGTGCTGACATCATGCCCGTAAGCCAGTGCAGAGGGTGGGGGGGGGGGGGTTTGCAGTATTGCTTTTGTAGCGCGGTCTGTTTAAATAAACAGTCAGCTACTGGTTCATTCGGCTCAGCGCAGATGTGTTCCTTTCTCTTCGCAACACCACCGTACACCAGGCACTAAAAATTTACCTTCTTATGGAGAAGGCCTAAAAGGCTGATCTAGCATTGCCTTCATACTGAGCAGTGCCGGGAGCTGAGGGAGGCAGGCCAAGTGTTGCAATAGCACCACCCATCGCCGTGATGTCAAACCTACACGCCGAGACAGGAAAGTGGCCTGAACCTGAAGTGGCATCTGCGGAGCAGGTAAGAGAACTGGTGGAGATCTGTTCAAACAGACTTAGGGCTCAGGCAGATCTCCTGCGCAACGTTCTATGCCGAGTGCGCGTATGGGATCTTACTAACAGCTCTCTTGGGCCGCAGCATCATCGGACCTCTCCTTTGCTGCCGCTTTCAGCGGCATTGGTTTAATGGAGGAGGTGCAGTGACCTCACTCCACCTGAATGCGCCCTCTGGACAGGTCGGAGTTCATCTCCTGGATCTGCCCTCCGAGCTTTTATGAAGTGAAGCGATTTATAGACAGAGCATATCCACCTCCCCCCCACTAGAAAAAGGCCTTATGAAAGAGACGGACATGATTAGAGACAGGAAACTTGTTTCCACTGGTAGGCGAGATTAGAACTCTGGAACATAGCCTCATGAAGGAGAAGTTTAAGATGGAGATTAGCAGCTGATTTTTTCCTGGAGCAGTGAATCTGTGGAATTCCCTGCCTCATTCAATACATTTAAGACCCAGTTAGATAGATTTTTGCATAGTAGGAGAATCAAGGGTAATAGGAGAGATGTTAGAAGAGCCAATGGTATTTTTTAAACCATGGAGGGGATTGCAGACTCGAGGAGCAGCGGACTTTTGCAGGGCACCAGAAACGGGGAGAACACCCTCCCTGGTGAGACGGCCCGGCAGGGAACGTGACCACGGCAGGGGACCAATGAAGCACTCAGTGGCTGAATGACTGACATAGGCTCTGGGCGGTCAACCACCTGCAGTCAAAGGGCTCCCACAAAGGCTGCAGATGTCCGGAGGTCAAAGGAACCCCCGCAGCTTACAGCCGCTGGTCACTGGCTCATGGGAACCGACCATTGGGAACCCAGATTCGAGAAGGCAAGAAGGGCACTGAAGGCTTCCTGATCGCATCGGAGGCTTGGATCTGGAGCCCAGGCTGCCAATGCTTGGAATGGGAGTCTGAGAGAGCGCTGGAGGCGAATCCATGGACACAGCGACTCTAAAGGGAACCACTTCAAGGCCATGGGGCGATACTAATGCAGGCTCTTTGTCTGCCCATCAGCAGACTGAAGTTTATAAAGGCCCCAGCAAGGATCGAACTCACAGCCAGGGTTCTAACTACTGAGCTATTACAGTTTTATGTATTATTACATGAACCTTGAAAAGGCAAGACGGTGGAGCTGAGTCAAGAACTCGAGAAGCCATGATCGGACTGAACGGCAGAGCTGCCTGGGCGGGTCAGATCCCTACTTCTGCTCCTAGATTCAGCTGGCCTGAAGCTTGGAGTCAAACATTATCCAAAGTGTCTGTGAGTTTTTATGCAACATCAATCTATTCCACCTTTATTTAAAAATTGTACGTAACCATTTTAAAAGAAGGATTTAATTATTTTGCTAAGTTTCTTATATTTCAGCATTTTTTAAAAATTCAAAAATGTTTCCCAACTTGACATCTGTGAAAATGTAATTATGATTAGCTGCTCAGGTCATTGCTATTGAGTGTTCGAGGTCTTATCAAGTAAGCATTGAAAAATGGGAAGCTCATCGTAGGCGTAGCAGGTCACCACAACGCCACTACTGAGCCAGCGACTGGGACTCAACAACCGCGCTGTCTCTGAGGAGCTGGTACATTCTCCCCATGTCTGCGTGGGTTTTCCCCGGGGGATCCGGTTTCCTCCTCCCCTTCAAAACGTATTGGGGGTGTAGGTTAATGGGGTGTAAATTGGGTGACACAGGCTGAAATGGCCTGTTACCATGCTGTCTGTACAAATTTTAAATTTAAAAGTTGCTAGCTTTTTGAAGGAGGCTTTCCTCAGCACCTTAAGTAACAGAGCAGATTGTATCTGCCATATTAACCTCTCATTCAATGTTGGGCTTAACTATCAACAGCACAGAGAATGTATTGCACACTTAATCTTTAGAAAAGATTGTACCTTGTGCAAGTCCAGTTGCAACAGCACGGAAGAACACGAAAGAACACGAGAGAGGTTTCAACAAAGTATTATGAGCATGATTCTCAGAATGAGGAACAATTTATGAGGATATATTAGAGAAGCTGGTTCTGTTTACTTTGAAGAAGGCTTGATAGAAGCTTAGAAAATAATGAAAGATTGAGACCAGGGGTGGCCCAACTACAGCAACCACCCCCCACCCACCTCTGGGTCCAACTGCAGCCCATTGCAAATTTTTAAGTGGCCCAGGGTGAATTTTAAAAATAAAATGGAAAGAGGCCTGTTAGAACATCACCTCTAGCGATAAATCTCACCACATGTACTCTTGATCAACTTGACCGAAGGTTGCAACATTACTCGAGGATGAAAACCTTCACCTCAATTGAAAAACATTTACCTCAGTTGATTAAATGTGGCAGAACTGAAAATAGCAAGGGTGTGCCGAAAATTTCAGACACAGCGGGAAAATTAATACTTTTCCCACAGAAGTCGGTGGGGGGTGGGGTGGGGAGAGTGGGTTTGTTTGATTTGCAAGGAATCTGTTAACTTTAATAGCCCATCAACAGGTTTACACATTACATCATAACCATCGAGGTGGACACGAGAATGTATTCATGGAGAGGTATGGAGGAAGGATGGAGACAGCCTGGTCCTCGTCTTGATCTTTACTCCTGTTCTTATTTTGTACCCAGCTTTTTTTTTTAAATGAGAGTTTTAAAGAGTTTTATTGTATTCATTTAAATTAAATTTAGAAGCAGTAGATACAGAAATACCTGCTGTAATACGTGAGCACATCAATCAACTACCGTAATGTTTACAATGCCCATATAGTTATGACAAAAAAAATCAATTTAATGACACGGGGGTTTTATGGTCTAAAACACATCTTCTTGCAGTGTAACTGGTTGAAAACTCCCTGAAACATCAATTGCACGTTACTTTCCGTAGAGGCCATGTGACCTGATGAATTTGCAGACTTTCTCGTTTACCATCAGTGCATCTAGTTTTGTGAAAAGCTTCACTCCCTCTTAAAAAGGCGATTCAAAAGGTCTGGTTCTACCATCAGATACAACTAGAAGCCTGGTACAGAGCAAGGTGGCTGTTTAAAAGTTCTCTTGCGCAGCTAATTTAGAGATTAAACTGTCAGCATCAAATGCGAATTGGAGCAGATATTTTTGGTAAACTGACAAAAGGAAAAATAATTCCAGATTCCTTTATTCTCATGATGCGGTAAATTGCCATCTGCCTGCCATAAAGCTGACATTAGTGTTGCTCAGTGTTCCTGACAGTAAGAGGGAAAGAGAAGCAAAAGAGAGTCCCTTCAGAGACACTGAGTGTCCCCAAATTCCCCTCCAGCACCCCCCACACAGACCCCTGTCTGAAACATCGGCAACTCAAGCTCCAGGTCCAAGGCCCCGACACAATCAGGAAGCCTTCAGCGGCCAAAGCTCTTCGGGAGCCCCTCCTGCCATCAGCGCCCTCTCAGAGCCTGGTTCTCACGAACCAGTCTCCAACACCTCATGCGGGTCCCCCCAACACCAAGACGCCTGCAGCCTGCGAGGGTCCTTCAGCCGCCAAGTCTCTCAACGGCCCACCACCTCTGCTTCTCCTTCTCAACCAGTGGGGGGGGGGGAGGTGGGGGGAGAAGGGGGTGTTCTCCCCATTTCTAGTGCCCTGCATATGTCCACTGCTCCCCGGAGTCTGCAAAGACTCGTGGCCACTGCCAAGCGTAGGTGCCGCCATCTTGGGCGCAGCCTGCGTGGATTTTAGTTTAAAAACACCATCAACTCCACTAGAAGGCTATTTATCGCCCGTACGGAGCCGCCGGCATTAGGACCAGGTGGTTGAACCCTCCAGAGCACGAACGTGTCTCCATTCTCCCAGGTCCACACTAATGGCAACGCTGCTGTAACAGTGACCATTTTTGAGACAACAAAATCAAAGCATCAGAGGAAAATGAAAGAAAAGAAAGTGAACCATCCCCTTGAAAAGGCCCGAGAAGGGAATGGAGATCAAATTTAAAAGCAAAGCCTCATTGATTTTACTTACAAGTTAAAACTATGATAGTAAAGTGGCTCCTTGCTTTCAGAAGTGAAGAGATATTTCACAACAGCTCTCTTCTAGGAGCCAGGTACCACGAGATCATGACCGTCGAGAGGAAGCGATTCCGGTGGCCTGGTCCACAATGATCCCTCATTTCAAGCAACCAAAGCGTGCTAGTCTCATCAACCAGCTTTGGTCCAATTTCATTTGCAACCTGATAACCAATGCAGTATTAAAGCAATCCGGGGGCATTTTAAATATCAATTCTTAATTGTACTCCATTGAAACCAACACAAACAATGCTAATCAACCAATTCACCAAAGGAGAAAATGTCTCAAAAATCCAACAACATTTCTGCAGTAATTTGAACGCATCAGCAATAACTTTAGCTCGTGAACCGGTGGCATCAGAAAACAAAAAAATCAGAGGACTTGCCTGCCATAGGCCATAGCTTTGTGTCAGGACAACGCCTCACCGACGATCACAGGAGTTTAAAGCCCGAAACCACTGCTAGCAAATAACATGTTGAAGAGAATAGCAGGTGCAGAACCTGCTATTCATCAGGCATTTAAAAGATACGGCCATTACAGCTTCAATTTCCCACCATTGGGGATGCTTCATCAAAGACAAAGCAGCAACTTTCTTGGAGGAAAATGAAGAAATTACCAACCACATTGCATTACAATAACGACCAATTGCATCATTTACAAGCAAAAACTTCAACAAAACAGGCATTTCCCCGCATTAGCTGGGCAGCGGGGAAGTGGTACTTTGACAATTCTTACCACACGAGGTGATCATCACCACTTTTAAAGATCACATTTTGTGCCCCCCAATTTCTGCTTCATTTTTTATCCTTTTCTAATATAGCAGTAGGATTGCCTTCCAATCTCTAAAACTAACCCAGATGTAGGTACGGGGTTGGAGGGTGCAGGTCAGTGGGACCAGGCAGAAGAATGGCTCAGCACACAGTAGAAGGGCCAAAAGGCCGATTTCTCTGCCGTGGCGTTCTAGTTTGTGTGCAGAAGTGCCTGCAAGTGCACCGCTTTTTCTTCTGCTCTCCATTACGGTGGTTTACAGTTAGAATTTTTCTTCTCTGATGCATTCAAAACCTAGGTTTTGAACATACAGCCAAACAGTGCACTGGAGTTTCAGATTCTGCTTGGATAGTTTGGAGGTATCAGAAATGTTACAAGTCTCCTGTTACAATTTTTAGATGGCAATGTCGAGAAAATAGTGCGGAAAAAAATTAGCATAATGACGTTCACACCAGGCGCCTTTTAGATTTCAAGTCTCTTAGTTCAACAGCCCCGGAGATTGGACATGCAGTGGAGTGGATGACCGACAGCGAGTTTTCCTGGTATGATTTAGACTGCAGGCCTCCTCCAAACAATTGTCGGGTTCCTGCCGGATAAATCGCGGGGCAAGAATTGACTCAAAATTCCTCGATTGTGCCGTTACAGGCCTGCAGTCAAAATACCATAAGTGATTTTTTTTTAAAGTTTGTAGGGCTGGTAAAGTCTCAGTAGATGGTACTCTCACTTTTGAAGCAGGAGATTATTAGCCGAGGTAGCATTAAACATAAAGAAAACAAGATACAGATTTGAGGGAGAGCTCTGATTCGAATTCACCAGCTCAGTACAAAATATTCCAATGGATTATTCCTAGAAAGTGGCAGATTCCCCAGTCTCCACTTCTGCTCAGTCCACATTTCTGGGTTATTGCTGTTTGTGGCATTTTCTACATTATGTCACAGGCCAGAATTCATCCCAAGTGTTCAAAAGTCAACATAAATGCAAGTTCATATTTACTATTTAACGGTCAAAGGACAAAGCTTGCAGTGGAGCACAGAACAAACTGCTGGAGGATCATAGGGGGTAACTCTAGGCTCTTTCACTCAGGCATCCCCCTGGAGACCAGCTACAAGTGCAGAGGGAAAACAAACTTGCCGTGCATGGAGCAGCCCTAAAACACTGCACCTGCATCACATTCATGTTAAGCGGCGCCTCATAGTGCCCTACGGAGGCATGGGTGACTGGTGCCATAGCGCCACCTGTCATAAATACGTGGCAGAGCAATAGCCATCTTCCCAACCCATAATCCCCCACGCAGCTGGAACCGCTCGGTGTTTCCCAGGACAGTTCCAGCTGCGTTGGGGGTGGGGGGGGGGGGGGGGGGTAGTTATGGGTCGGGAAGACGGCCATTGCTCTGCCACGTTTTGAGCCGCTGACAAGCGGCCCAGTGAGGTGCCAGAGCGGCCAGCAGGGCAGTCACAGCCCACACCGGCTGCTGCCCCCTGACGGCTCCCACTGGCTGCTCCCTCAATGACGGTCCCCGCCAGCCACCCCACCCACTCGGATGACTCCCTGCCAGCTGCCCACACCCTGAGGGGATCATGGAGGGAGAGGGGTCGCTGGCTGACAGTGTCATCATGACATCATCAGCCCACCCCCTGCAGCGCTGTACACTCATGTGCTGTGCTCCTCCAATGATCCTTCCCCCAGAAGGTCGGAGCCTTGGAGCCTGCCATGGCGCAGTCATAGGGGCAAGTCTCCCGATGTAAGGACTGAGAACCTCCACTGTTACACTCTGACTCTTTTACTGTATGGAAGGGCCTTGTAATTAACCTCCCTCCCCCCTTCCTCCTCAGGAAGAAAAATAGGAAGAACAGAGAGCAAGAAAACAAGATGGTTCAAGACTAAGCTAAAAGGATAGAAAAAATGAGAGGTCATCAGGTCTGCATCGTCCATCTTCCTAGCCTTATCAGGCTTTTCCAGATCCAGGGAGGGGTACAGATGGGACGCTCTGAAGTGAGAGGGGAGAAAACAAAACATTTACAGCCATTTGCTGTACATACAGCCAAATGGTTGATAAAAACATCATATTTATTCCTCAAACTGCAAGTGATTTTCTCAAGGGTGACAGCTTTGCATCTCCGTGTTCCAGCCTGCTGTTCCAAGTCAGAGATCAGACTTCCAGGTCATGCAATATAGTTAGATGTGTAGTAGCTATCGTCGAAGTACTCGAGATGGCAGAGGTCGACAGCATCGAGTCCACGCTGCTGAAGATCCAGCTGCGCTGGATGGGTCACGTCTCCAGAATGGAGGACCATCGCCTTCCCAAGATCGTGTTATATGGCGAGCTCTCCACTGGCCACCGTGACAGAGGTGCACCAAAGAAAAGGTACAAGGACTGCCTAAAGAAATCTCTTGGTGCCTGCCACATTGACCACCGCCAGTGGGCTGATAACGCCTCAAACCGTGCATCTTGGTGCCTCACAGTTTGGCGGGCAGCAACCTCCTTTGAAGAAGACCGCAGAGCCCACCTCACTGACAAAAGGCAAAGGAGGAAAAACCCAACACCCAACCCCAACCAACCAATTTTCCCTTGCAACCGCTGCAATCGTGTCTGCCTGTCCCGCATCGGACTTGTCAGCCACAAACGAGCCTGCAGCTGACGTGGACTTTTTACCCCCTCCATAAATCTTCGTCCGCGAAGCCAAGCCAAAGAAGAAGAAGCTATTAATGGATGCATATTACTATTTTTCGGAAATTATTTTGTCTTTTGCACGGCTTGAAAATTTGTAATTACGGGGGGAAAAAAAGCAGCATCTGTGGGGCAGAGGGATGGCCGAGCTGATTGCTGCACTGTTTTTGTTCCAGATTTACAGCTTCTGGAGCCGCTTTCAGGTGCATTCTCTGCCAAGAATGCACCTGCAGAAGCAGAGCTTTGGAACTGTCGTTCAGGGGGCAGCTCTGAAAGCGCTGCGCTGTCCACCTGAAAGGGACAGCTGCAGGAGAGGCGCCTAAGAGCGCATTCCGGCTCCTCCTGTTCACCGTAGCTGTACTCCCGCCCACTGATGTGACATCATTTGAAGTGCGACAAAGGAGAAGCAGAAGGAACCCGGAGTGGGCAAGAGAAATATTGATGAAGGCTTCCGCCTTTCTCAGAGTTCAGAACAAGATACCCTGCCTGCACACTGGGTTTCCAAATTCACGCCAAGCGTCTCGGGCTTGCGACGTCATCAGTCCGCCCCTTAGGAGCCGCATTCAGGTGCCTCAGAGGCACCTGGTCTTTCAGGTGGGTATCCCGAGAGCCGCATAGGGGTCGAATATGCAGCTTTACGTTGGGGTATTCTGGCCACCTGAAAGAGCCTTGTGTTCGCAATACAGAACTACCCAACGATCCCACGAAGGTATCAATGTCAGCAATAATGTCCCGCTGGCACAAATAACAGATTCACAAGGTGAATGATATTCAACTCGTTACCAGTGGGAGAGTTTGAACAATCTTTAGTGTACATGCAAAGTGGTCCTACAAAGCGAGGCGCTAGAGAAAGCAGTGGGAGCAGCCACATTCTCGCTTTGTAGATTGCTGCCAAATCCTCAGAGAAGGCAGGTTATTGCCTCGCCACACACAGGTGAAAGCTGCATCCAGCTTCTAAACGCTGATACAGTCAGGATGGGGTTTCTCGTCAAATCGCGATACAATTATTAATAGGTTAGTGAATAGGTCTTAGGATTTCTGTACCTTTTTTAATCTGTTATTTACACAACACTCCACAATTGCTTTCTGCACATTTTGGTTTTTTCTGCTTTATAATGAAAATTAATTTTTTTTTAAAAAGCAAGTTTTTTTTAGACGCTCTTAACAGTGACTTCTTAGCAGAAAGTAGTGTCGGTGATGATACATCTTGTTGATGATAATATCCTGCTGTATGCATTTAGTTGCATTAGTAAGCATGGAAACGGTGGTTATTTTCAGTAACGTTAGTTGAGGGAGGAAAAGGAACATGGAGCGAGACGTGAAGAGTGCTCCAGATCTCTGTAAATGTCCATCTAGATCAATAGGGACGCAATTCATTGGGCGACTCCAATCGCAACGTTTGGCTATTTCTGATCTGCTGTGCTGAGATTCGCAGGGCAATGCACGCATTTCAATGGGGTCAGTGGTTCAACGCCCCTGGCATTAAACCTGCTTACGTCTCTTCCAAGTATTCCCCAACATCACCAGTTGCTGAAGGTACCAGTTCCACTAAGCCCCAGAACTGCCACAAAGATCCTTGAAACAGCTTTTCCATTTAATGCAGACACATACTGTGAAATGGCGTTAAAATTCAATTTATCATGGTGATTACAAGATTAATGAAAAGGAAGCGTGGCTGCAGTCTCCACCCCAACAAGTGGCAGAATCAGGAAATTACACACACATAAATCAATGACATCTCTGCAGATAAACTGCTGCATTTACCAGCAAATGCACAAACATTCATCTCAAGAACTTTGTACACACCAGGGAGAGTATGGGATAACGATGAATCATATCAGACATTGTTCACACTGCTATGCTCCAAATCCTTCCCATTTTAACAACCTGATCCAACTTTTTCCTACTCCTCTTATCTGACAGTAACTTGAAAAGTATTCTGGTGCATAATCAATATTTCAGTGCCCCACCATGTACAGTCTTGGTTCATATCAACTAGCAGCATTATTTATTAAAAAACCAGACAAATATGTTTGAAAATGAAAGGTTGCTAACCACTTCATTTCAATTCCTTGATAGTTTCTCTAACTGGATAGGCAGGTCCAAAATCCAAGCGGGGTCAAAATTGAAGGTCAACTGTTGAAATGCAGGTGCCTAGCTTTTTATCCAGGATTCCTAAAACTAGCACTTTTTTTTAGTAGTTGACATCTGCTCATCAAAGATGGAGTTTGATGCCAAACATGGCTCGGCCCTCGCTCAACTTCCGTGTATCATGTCGTGTTCCATGTCGCTAATTAGTGGTGTCATTATTTGATAAGTCGAGCATGGCCCTTGCTCAACTCACGTTGGAATATCCCGTGTCGTTCCGTTACTTTATAAGCACCTCTGATTCACCGCATGCTGATGTCTGTCCAGTGCTATGGCACTTTCAGTTGGTGACAGCTCAATGGCAGTGGTCGCTACCCATAATCTCTCCCCCCCCCCCAACGCAGCTGAAACCACTGTATCTGCATCAGCACTGGGGAACAGAGAAAGGGGCAGTTCCCCAAGTGCTGGTACAGCGGTGGGTTGCGAGAAAGACAGCAGCCCGACTCGGGCGGAAGAGAGACAGCAGCCCGACTCGGGTGGGCGAGGGGGGGAAAGAGAGACGGCAGCCCCACTCAGGTGGGCTTAAAGGGACAGAAATCAAAATGATTCTGAAATCCGGAAGATTCCTAAAAATGGCAGGTGTCTGGACCTGACGATCTGGATAAAAGGATCAGTGTTACAATTGTGTTTCACTGGTACTCTGCCTTCTCTGTTGAACTACAAGATAAAAGTGAACTAAATGTCACTGAACGGTAACTGATCTTTTACTGTCATCAAGGATTTCTTATAGCTGCATCTGTCCATTTGTTTCTGGCTCTGAAACAGCCCATCATTTGGTTAAAGGGCAGTGCACGTTGGCAGTGGTCAGGAGCATCTCCTCGAATTCTGGAACACCCTCCACAGGGTCCCAGGTTAAAAAGAGTCACAGTGCCGAGTGTGTATATCCCCTTTACACCACCAAGTGGCTACCATTTAAAAACATCCCACTTGAAGCTCAAGGGGGCTGCAGCATTGTCCTCATTCTGAAAATTATCATTTTTTATCCGTGCCGAAGAACAAACGTGGCTGAGTGAAGGGTGTGTACCCACAGAGCACCAAATTACCGACAGCAAGGCTGTAACTTAAGAAGCAGGCTCCAATTATTATTATGATGTGTAATTTTTGCCTGGTGTGTCATCAAAGGTAATTGGTCCATAATTACTCTCAGATAATCCATTATTATTCTCTGACTGGGGGAAAAAAACGGCTAGAAAATAGTCACAGGTTTTTCGAACTGTCAGCACATTGGGTTGATGGCTTTAATGACATGGACTTCCTTTTGATGTTAACTGGGCAAAACGTTCTGACTGCAGCTTCAGTCAAAGCTGTTTCCATGATGGATGTAATAGGAACAGGAGTTAGAAGTTATCCCCGCTTTCTTTTGGGACTCCCTTTCACTTCTCTCGTTCATGATTTTTATGGGTGGGGGGGGGGGAGGTGTGGAGTGGGGGAAAGAGGGCAGGCAACTCTTTGCCTTTATAACATATCACCATATAACAATTTACAGTATGGAAACAGGCCATCTTGGCCTCTCTAGTCCGCACCAATTTAAGTGAAACTCCAGTAGTTCCACCTACCCACTCCCTTGCCCGTAACCCTCCAACTTCCTCACATCCATGTACTCCTCTTAAATGACAGAATTGACCCTGCTGCAACTACCTCTTCCAGAAGGTCAGTCCACTCAGCCACCACTCTCTGAGTGAAGAAGCATCCTCTTATATTTCTCCTAATGTTTTGCCCTCTAACCCTTAACTTATGACCCCTTGTTCCAATCTCCCCTACCCTCAGGGGAAAGAGCCTATTCACATCTACTCTATCTATTCTGTTCATAATTTTAAATACCTCTATCAAATCCTCTCTCAACCTTCTGCGCTCCAATGAATAAAGACCCAGCCTACTCAAACTTTCTTTGTATTCTAAATACTGCAATCCAGGCAACATTTTTGTAAATCTTCTTTGCATCCTCTCTACCTTATTGATATCCTTCCTATAATTTGGAGACCAGAACTGCACACAATACTCCAAACTTGGTCTCACAGTCTCAACATCACCTCCCAGCTCCTATATTCTATGCTATGATTTGTGAAGGCCAGCATACCAAAAGCCTTCTTCACCACCCTATCTACATGGGAATCCAAGATCCCTCTGTATTCCTCAATGCCCTCCCTTTCACTGCATACGTCCTACGTGGTTATTCCTCCCAAAATGAAACGCCTCACACTTATCTACATTAAACTCCATCTGCCACCTTTCAGCTCACCTTTCCAAACAGTCCAAATCCTTCTGTAGTCCATGAAAACCCTCCTCACTATCCACAACTCCCCCTATTTTTGTATTGTCCACATATTTACTCACCCAATTTACCACCCCGTCATCCAAATCATTAATATAAATGACAAACAACAAAGTACCCAGCACCGATCCCTGAGGCACACCGCTCATCACTGACCTCCATCCTGACAGACGGTTGTCCACCATGGCTCTCTGGTGCCTATTTTCCAGCCACCACTGAACCCATCTGATTATCTCTATATTAATTACTAGAGACTGAACCTTCCTTGATAACCTTTCATGTGGAAACTTATTGAAGCCTGACTAAAATCCAAATAGATTGCATCAACTGTTCTACCTTCATCAACCTTTCTGGTCACTTCTTCAAAAAAATTCAACAAGATTTGTCAAGCACAACTTTCCCCTCACAAACCCATGTTGGGTGTCCCTGATCAATTCCTGCCTTTCCAAATATTTATACATATTATCCCTAAGAATTCCTTCCATTAGTTTCCCCACCACCTAATGTCAAACTTGTCGCAGACAAAAGTGAAAGTATATTACAGTGTATATGTTGTTACATGGCAATGAAAGGAACCTTGCTTTCAATGTGAAACAGGAGCAAGGGCACAGACATTTTGCAGCTCAATGACACCCACCCTTCATGCCTTGACAAGAATCAGCAGAAAGCATGGGATTAGTGTGAATGCACCAACAGATCTTGTCACAAAGCACCAATATACAGCGGCAATCGTGACTTTACAGTACAATAGGACATTAGCACGACTATCATTTAAAGAAAGTGTTTTTCATCAAACCGTCACCCCAACTTATAAAATAAGAATGAGACTGGTTTTCATACTTCGGACATGAACGTTGATGTTTCTCATTGTGAGTGACCCTCTAACCCCATTGGATTCACAATTCCTTAATTGTCACATGCACAGACGCCGAACCTTTGGCCACCGAGGTTCGCTGCGATATCACGAGCTCAGAACCCGCACCAGTAAAAGAGAGGCAAGCGAGAGTCCTTCCAGCAGCAGCGTCCATGCATTTACTTCCCGCATCAGCACCTTCTGGTGAATGGTCCTGTGAACTGGTTGCTGGAGTCAGCGGGACAATAATGTTGGCGACGATCCTCCCCATGGTTCCCATTCACTGAGAAACATCTGTGCCTCCACCATGCAACTCGCCTTTACAACATATTGTACAATTCTTGGACAGCACCATTTCACTTGACTGCCCCAGGATTCATCCTCAAACTGAACCACTCACACAAACCATGACTCTTGGCTTTGCTTAAATAGTCTAAATGAAACAATGGAAAAGGCTTTAAGGAAATTGGGCCAAAAAACACATAAATGAGTCTATCTTAGACAGTCAACTTAGTCAACATGAGAGGTTGGGCTGTGTTACCATGTTGTAAATTTCCAAAACATTGATTAAAAATGTTAAAAGTTGCTGGCAACTTTTGGCAGCCCTTTGATTGGTAAATAAAAAGGAAAAAAACTATTGTATTCAAAGATTCAAACCTTGCTCCACGGATATATGCCTTCTAATTTGAGGTAATGTTGTTTTAACACCCACAAAAATCACCAGAATGGCATGGTTAACAGATTATTCATTTCACCTTACCACACATGCAAACATCTCGATTTGTAATCGGCTGGGTCTGTCAGAGAGAAAAAAAGATCAGCAGATAGGCAAATGCCTCACATAAAGAAAGGTTCTCCTGGAAGTAATGAATCAGATAGAAGAAACACAAAACTTGCCAGATTCATGTAAAACAGCAATAATTACAGTATAACCAAAGACGCGGATGAATACACTAACACCAGCATCATATAGACCAATATCTCTACTTAATTCAGATTATAAGATAATAGTAAAACTATTAGGAAACAGATTGGCCGACTGTGTACCAAAAATAGTAAAACTAGATCAAACTGGATTTATTAAGAAAAGACGAACAACGGACAATGTCTGTATGTTCATTAACTTAATCCATGCAGTACAAGGAAATAAGATACTAACAGTGGCTGTTGCTTTAGACGCAGAGAAAGCCTTTGACAGGGTAGAATGGAATTATTTATTCAAAGTACTACAGAGGTTCAACCTACCAGAAAAATATATTAATTGGATTAAAGCTTTATATAATGGACCACTGGCGAAGGTGAGAGTAAATGGATATGTATCGAACCAATTTAAATTAAGTAGGTCAACTAGGCAGGGATGTCCACTATCTCCCTCACTGTTCGCTTAAGCAATAGAACCATTGGCAGAACTGATAAGAACAGAAAATAAAATAAAAGGGATAAAAATAAAGAAGGAATATAAAATCAGTTTGTTTGCAGATGACATCATAGTATACTTAACAGAACCAGAAATATCAATAAAAGAACTACATAAGAAATTGAAGGAATATGGCGAAATATCGGGGTACAAGATCAATGCAAATAAAAGTGAAGCGATGCCAATGAGTAATGCGGATTACACAGATTTAAAAAAGAATCACCATTTAAATGGCAAACACAAGCAATCCGATACATTCACTACAGGAATCATTCCAGTGAACCTTCTCTGGAATCTTAAATTGCTTGAGATTTTTTATAAAACTGCAGATGCTGAAAATCTGAAATAAACACTGAAGGCACAACAGATCAGAGATCATCTGCCGAAAGTGAAAGTTCAACCTGAAACATTAATTCTGTTACTCTTTCCAGATAGACGTGATCTACCGGGACCATTGCCTGAAGAGGACGCACAAAATCAGTGAACCGGTGCGGACTCGAAAGGCCAACATGGCCTGTTTCCGCTCCGTAAATGGTTATATGATATGTAGGTATTAGATTAGATAATAATTTAGGCCACCTATACAAATTAAGTTATCAGCCATTAATGAAGAAATTACAGGAAGACTCAGAACATTGGAAAGAATTGCCACTAACATTGATAGGGAGGGTAAATTGCATTAAAATGAATATCTTCCCAAGGACACAATACCTATTTCAATCGTTACCAATTTCCTTAACAGAGAAATTCTTCAATGAACTAAAGGGGGGGGGGGGGGGGGGGGGAACTGAGGATAGCGCTAGATAAATTAACAGAGTGGTACAAACAAGGTGATTTGCAGTTACCAAACTTTAAAATTATAGAGCAGCACAATTAAGGTATTTATCAGATTTTTTTTAGACAAGGAAAAAACCATATTGGACTAAGATAGAGCTAGATAAAATAGGGGAGAAGGTACCAGAACATATACTTTATAAGTGGGATGAAAAATTGGTGCAATATAAAAGTTCACCAGTACTGCATCATTTACTCAATATATGGAAGAAGATTCACTTAGAAAGGAAAAAAAACAAATTACCAACTATCAAAATTATTATTGACACAAAATCAACTAATCCCTTTCACAATAGATAACCTTTCCTTTAGAGAATGGGAGAGAAAAGGAATTAAAATAGAAAATTCTTTTTTGGGAAATAATTTATTAATATTTGAACAAATGAAGTACAAATATGGAATAACTCATGGTACAATGTTTGCATACCATCAACTGAAAGCCTACTTAAAGGACAAATTGGGAAGCAGACTGAGATTACCAGAAGGAAGTAGCTTTAAATATGTGATTACAGAAATAACAATAATAAAAAGATTTATAACAAACTTGTACATCAAGCTGCAAGAGAAGGAAAATGATGAAATAGCAATAAACCCAAACAAAAGTGAGGAAAAAATTTAAACATAAAGATAAAAAAATGAAATATGGGAAAAGTTATGCTCTGGAATTATGAAGAATATAATAAACACAAGGTTACGTATGATACAATATAATTGGTTACACAGGCTATATATCACGCCCCAAAAGTTAAATAAAAAAGTTACATTATCAGATGGATGTTTTAGCTGTAAGAAGGAAATGGGAACAACAGTACATGCAATTTGGGCATGTGAGAAAGTGAAAAAGTTTTGGGAAGATCTAAATCAGGTATTAAATAAAATCACAAAAAGCAACATACCAAAAAATCCAGAGATCTTTCTTCTAGGTAATATAAGAAGTAAAGAATTAGGCCTCAAACTGGATGAAGCGCAAAAAAGATTTATGATGATAGCATGAGCTGTAGCAAAAAAATGTATAATGTCCACTTGGAAATCAGAAGAAAGCCTGAGAGTACAACAATGGTACATGGAAATGAATAAATGTATTCCATTGGAAAAAATAACACAATTTAAAAAATAAAGTCACATTATTTGAATAAATTTGGGAACCGTACATGGAACACAACCTCAGACCTCCACCCCCTAAAATGATAAGACAACAAAATGATTGTATCCAGTGTACAAAAGTAGATGACATTATCCTGCCGACGTGTGATTAATGGCAGTTGAAACAAACAAGCACACTCATTCTAGTAGGACATATTGCTATTTCCTTTATACAGTAAAAACCCCTGGTATCCAGCACCTACAGGGATTGGTAGACACCAGATAAGTGCATTTTCTGGTTGCTTGACAATGCCTAACTAATGCACCAGCATTAAGAATAAACAGTTCAAAAGACGAAAATACTATTCTGTACTAACATTGAACAAACTTAACTTGTATGAATATATAAACCTTAAAGCATTTTTTACTTTATTTTCAGTTACATTCTTTAACCGTCGCTGCATCTGCAGGTTCCTCACCCTCCATGGAGCTGCCCGAAAGACGAGCAATAACATTATAGATAATTAACCACAATCCCACCCCCCCCCCCCGCCCCACCAAGTTTACGAATAAAGCTTCTGACTAGGACAACTCTTACTAAGCAGGGGTAAGGAGACACTTTAAGAGAGTCACCCCAATGGCAAGCTACATCAACCAGCTCTTCATACTGGGCAACACCATCGCTGTTTCACACAACTTTGATTCAAACAGTTAGTACGAGCAAAGCCCGACCAAGGCATGGCCAAGGCTGGCTGAATATTTGGTCCTATCTTTTTTAAATATTTTTATTGATTTTAATAAACAGAAAGGGTATAATTGAATAAGATGATATGAAGTTATAGAAACTAAATAAGAAATTCTGCATATCACTAATGTACTGAAATTGGGCATCATATCCTTAATACTATATACCATTTTTTTTAAAATCTCTACTAATATAAAAAAAGTGGAAAGAAGAAAATAGTAGAAGACTATTTTCAAGCCTCCTACCTAACGGTGTTGCCAGATGTTGTACATGTCCAGTATTAAAAGAGAAATGAAGGTTAAAAAAATTTAATACAAGGAACATGGAAAAGATACGAGTCAGACAATTTAATCACATTAGAGTCAAATTATAAAGTAAGATAGCGAGTCATAAATGACCCCCATCACTTCTGGAATCTTAGTTCTGAATTATTAACTGAATAATGAATAGTTTCCATATTGAAACAGGGCACGATGTCACATAACCAGTGATCATGAGTAGGTGGGGCAGCATCCTTCTATTTAAGTAACAAAAAACAAATAAAAATTGCTCGCCTCGCCAGAGGCGCGACTCTGAACTAGAGACAGAGAAAAATCATTCTCTCCTATTGTGCCGGAGGGCCACCAGAGGAGCTGGTGTTAAATCTATATTAAAAATTTTGATGAAGTATGAAGAACCTCTCTCCAGAAATTCTCTAGACTGGGATAAGTCCAGAACATGTGAATTAATGATGCTTCTCTGCTCTTACACCTGTCACACCAGTGGTTCATAAAAGTGAGACAATTTAGCCTTAGAGAAATGCACTCTATGTACCACTTTGAATTGTAATAGACAATGTCGAGCACATAATGAAGAGCTATTAACCAACTTAAGAAGTGTCCCAATCCATATCCGATATCATCAAATTTAAATCCTGTTCCCAAGCATTTTTGATTTTAACTAGCGGTCTGATTTAAACATAAGAATTTCTCGTAAATAATAGATATTAAAGCTTTACAAGAAGGAATTAAGCTAAAAAAACCTCATCTACAAAATTTGATTCAGACTCTCTTGGGAAATTAGAAAACATGTGAATCAAGAAAATGTCGCTCTTGTAAATATCTAAAGAATTGAGATTTGGGCTCGTTAAATTTAGCAGTAATCTGTCATCTTCAAAGATCTGTGTGTTATTTCAGAGAACATTTACTTCTTTTAATTTTAAACTTGTATTTTTTTCACCTATTATTTTATTCTTATTTATTTTAATTTTTTTAATTTATTTCCCTCGATTTTTTTGATGGTTGCTTAAATTCTGGATACTCTTGATTTAAATGTACAAGGATAAATAACTTGTTCAAACTCGCTCAGTAATTTATTCAACTTGATATTGAAAAATTCAGTGGTCAAACAGATTCAGCCCAGGACAGACAGTTACAGATTATATGTAATTACCTTAAATAATCTCCAAAATTAATTCAAAAAACAAAATAATCATTTCGTGAGTTAATTCACAACAGGCCTTTATAGTAAAACCCCACATTTTTGCCATCTAAAGTTTAAAAAAAGGGTGATTTTATGGTTACGACCTATAGTGTGGATCCTGTGGTCCCTTTATGTGGGGTGAATCTGGAGCCGGCTTCCGGGGCTGATGAAGGCGGGAGCAACTTCACTCCGCCTCTGAGTCTACTCCCAACAGGCGGAAGATGGAACAAGTTTGACCAGTCCATCCGCCTTCGAGCCTTCTATGGAGGTTAGTGCAGCGATGGAAAGACGGAGAATCTCTGTCTTTACATTCTTCATTTTTTTCTCTGTGAAAGGGCCCAATGAGTAGAAGGGTTAGGTCTGCCCTGCGTAACTTACAGTAGCTCAGGTGATGCTGGGACTATATCAGGAGAGATTGAACAAATGGTTTTGTAAGAGAAAAGGTTGAGAAACAGCATATGCATATCAAATTGCCACAGATTCCAAATAAAAGACGGAATCCCAGCACGCCATTTTTTGGCTCCAAAAAAAGGAGCCACTTTGTTGAAAACTGTGTCCATACTTTGGGATGTGAAAAGATTGGGGGAAAGAGTGGTGTAAATTGGAGAATTGCCGAATAGGGATTTACGCCATCAGAGATCTCCCCCATCCTCTCTGCAGCTTGAGAAATTTACTTTTAATTTCCATCCCAGTTCTGATGAATGGTTTTCCCCAATCACCAAACATGGTCTTAGTTTCTCTTCCTGTATTCCAACCTGTTGAGTATTTCTTGCATTTGCTGGTTTTATTTCACCACCCCCCCCCCCCAACTACCTCAAGGTTTTTTTTTGCTTCAATATGTTGATGCTCTCAGCTGAGCCAGATGATTGTTGAATTAAAGGGGAGCAACACTCGCATTTGTCCAGCCTCAACCACAGTTGCAGCTCCCAAAGCTCTTTCATTGCCCTCCATTTGCCCATTCCAGGACATTTCAGCTCTGAGGAACTGGGTGGAGGTGAAAAGTAAAGTTTTTTTTTAATTTTTTATTTTTCACACCATAAACCACATTGACCAAGATACATACATTTTGCTTTTCAAATATATAGTGTCATTTTCTCGCCCCCCTCCCTCCTCCCATCCCACCCTCCCTACCTCCACCCCCATTCATTTAAAGTACAAAATCTAAGATACATTAAACCTGTCAAACAATGTTGTCATTCAATAAAAATAAACAAGATATTCCACTGAGTCAATTCTTTTCATTTCCTTCTCCTTTCGTTATTTTAGGTGGTAGATGTCCCCGGTAGGATTTCTCTATTATGTTTCATGTATGGCTCCCATATTTGTTCAAATATTTCAATATTATTTCTTAAATTATATGTTATTTTTTCTAATGGAATACATTTATTCATTTCTATATACCATTGTTGTATTCTCAAATTATCTTCTAATTTCCAAGTTGACATAATACATTTTTTTTGCTACGGCTAGAGCTATCTTAACAAATCTTTTTTGTGCACCATCCAAATCAAGTCCAAATTCTTTGTTTTTATGTTACTTAGGAGGAAGATCTCTGGGTTTTTTGGTATATTGTTTTCTGTAATTTTATTTAATATCTGGTTTAGATCTTCCCAAAATTTTTCTACTTTCTCACATGTCCAGATTGTATGAATTGTTGTTCCCATTTCTTTTTTACAACGAAAACATCTGTCAGATACTGTTGGGTCCCATTTATTTAACTTTTGGGGTGTAATGTTTAGCCTGTGTATCCAGTTATATTGTATCATGCGTAACCTCGTATTTATTGTATTTCTCATCGTTCCAGAGCATAACTTCTCCCATGTTTCCTTCTTTACCGTTATATTTAAATCTTGTTCCCATTCTTGTTTAGTTTTACCATGTTTCCTCGTTCTCCTTTTTTTGCAGTTTAATATATATATTTGTTATAAATTTTTTGATTATCATTGTATCTGTAATCACATATTCAAAGTTACTTCCCTCTGGTAACCACAGACTGCTTCCTAATTTGTCCTTCAAGTAGGATCTCAGTTGGTAATATGCCAACACTGTATCTTGAGTTATATTATATTTATCCTTCATTTGTTCAAAGGATAATAATCTATTTCCTGAAAAACAATTTTCTATTCTTTTGATCCCTTTTTTCTCCCATTCTCTAAAGGAAAGGTTATCTATTGTAAAAGGGAGTAACTGATTTTGCATCATTATTAGTTTTGGTAATTGGTAATTTGTTTTATTCCTTTCTACATGAATCTTCTTCCAAATATTGAGCAGATGATGTAATACTGGAGAACTCCTACATTGTACCAGTTTTTCATCCCATTTATATAATATGTGTTCAGGTATCTTTTCCCCTATTTTATCTAGTTCTAATCTAGTCCAATCTGGCTTTTCCCTTGTTTGATAAAAATCTGATAGGTGTCTTAATTGTGCGGCTCTATAATAATTTTTAAAGTTTGGCAGTTGTAAGCCTCCTTGTTTACACCATTCAGTTAAGTTATCTAGTGCTAACCTCGGTTTCCCCCCTTTCCATAAAAATTTCCTTATTATTTTCTTTAACTCCTTGAAGAATTTCTCCGTCAAGTGTATTGGCAATGCCTGAAATAGGTATAGTATCCTTGGGAAAATGTTCATTTTAATACAGTTTATCCTTCCTATTAGTGTTAATGGTAAATCTTTCCAATGCTCTTAGTCGCCCTGTAATTTTTTCATTAGTGGATAATAATTGAGTTTATATAGATGGCTGAGATTTTTATTTATTTGTATACCTAGGTATCTTATTGCTTGCATTTGCCATCTGAATGGTGATTCCTTCTTAAATTTTGAGAAATCCGCATTATTCATTGGCATTGCTTCACTTTTATTTACGGTAATCTTGTAACCCGACACTTCTCCATATTCCTTCAATTTCTTATATAATTCTTTTATTGATAGTTCTGGTTCTGTTAAGTATACTATAACATCATCTGCAAATAAACTGATTTTATATTCCTTGTCTTTTATTTTTATCCCTTTTATATTATTTTCTGTTCTTATCAATTCTGCAAGTTGTTCTATAGCTAACGCAAACAATAAGGGTGATAGTGGGCTTCCCTGCCTTGTTGATCTGCTTAAATTAAATTGCTTTGATATATATCCATTTACACTCACTTTCGCCAATGGCCCCTTATATAATGCTTTAATCCAATTAATATACTTCTCTGGTAAACTGAATTTTTGCAAAACTTTGAATAAATAATTCCATTCTACTCTGTCAAAGGCCTTCTCTGCGTCTAAAGCAATTGCTACTGCTGGCGCTTTACTCCCTTCTACTGCATGAATTAAGTTAATAAATTTACAAATATTGTCTGTTGTGTGTCTTTTTTTAATAAATCCAGTTTGGTCTACATTTACCATTTTAGGTACATAATCTGCTAATCTGTTTGCTAATAGTTTAGCTATTATCTTATAATCTGTGTTAAGTAATGATATTGGTCTATATGACACTGGTGCAAGTGGATCTTTCCCTTGCTTTGGTATTACTGTAATTATTGCTGTTTTACATGAATCTGGTAAGCTTTGTGTTTTGTCAATCTGGTTGATTACTTCCAGGAGGGGAGGAATTAATAAATCTTTAAATGTTTTATAGAATTCTATAAAATCCTCTCCTGGTGTTTTATTATTTGGTAGTTTTTTTATTATCTCTTGTATTTCTACTATTTCAAATGGTTCTGTTAATTTATTTTGTTCCTCTACTTGTAATTTTGGTAGTTCAATTTTAGTTAAAAATTCATCTATTTTGTCTTCTTTCCCTTCATTTTCAGTTTGATATAATTGTTCGTAGAATTCTCTGAAATTTTCATTAATCTCCGTTGGATTATATGTGATTTGCTTGTCTTTTTTCCTTAATGCCAATACCATTCTCTTAGTTTGTTCTGTCTTAAGCTGCCACGCTAGAATTTTGTGTGTTTTTTCCCCTAGTTCATAATATTTCTCTTTTGTCTTCATTATGTTCTTCTCCACAATATATGTTTGTAGTGTTTCATATTTTATTTTTTATCTGCCAATTCTCTTCTTTTAGTTGTGTCTTCCTTCATTGCTAATTCTTTTTCTATATTTGCTATTTCCCTTTCCAACTGCTGTTTCCTGATTATAGTCCTTCTTCATCTTAGTTACATAACTTATTATTTGCCCTCTGATGAACACTTTCATTGCGTCCCATAGTATAAACTTATCTTTCACTGATTCCGTATTTATTTCAAAGTACATTTTAATTTGCCGTTCAATGAATTCTCTAAAATCCTGCCTTTTAAGTAGCATTGAGTTTAATCTCCATCTATACATTCTTGGTGGGATGTCCTCTAACTCTATTGTCAATAACATGGGTGAGTGGTCCTATAATATTCTAGCTTTATATTCCGTTTTCCTAACTGTCTTGCATGCGAGCTGATAACAGGAATAGGTCTATTCTTGAGTATGTTTTATGTCTACCCGAATAATATGAATATTCCTTTTCCTTTGGGTGTTGTTTCCTCCATATATCAAAAAGTTGCATTTCTTCCATCGATTTAATTATAAATTTGGTTACTTTGTTCTTTCTGTTAATTTTTTTCCCAGTTTTATCCATGTTTGAATCCAAATTAAGGTTGAAATCCCCTCCTATTAGTATGTTCCCTTGTGTGTCTGCTATCTTCAAAAAAATATCTTGCATAAATTTTTGATCTTCTTCGTTAGGTGAATATACATTGAGTAAATTCCAAAACTCCTAATATATCTGACATTTTATCATTATGTATCTCCCTGCTGGATCTATTATTTCCTCTTCTATTTTGATTGGTACATTTTTATTGATTAATATAGCTACTCCTCTAGCTTTTGAATTACATGACGCTGCTGTTACATGTCCTATCCAATCTCTCCTTAATTTCTTGTGTTCCACTTCAGTTAAGTGTGTTTCTTGTACAAATGCTATATCAATTTTTTTCTTTTTTCAGTAAATTTAGCAGTTTCTTACTTTTGATTTGGTTATGTATTCCATTAATATTTGAAGTCATATAGTTCAACATAGCCATTTCATACTTTGTTTATCTTTCCTTTCCGTTTCCTCATCATCACCTTTCCTTCTTATCCATTTCTGCTTTATTTTTTGAACACATTATAAGACAACATTTCTAAAACATAAAACATTTCCCTTATTCTCCTATCTAAAATTCCTTTAACCCCACTATCCCCTCCCCTTCCTGAGTTGCCCTTTGTCCCTTGTCAGCAACCATATCTCCCCTCTCCATTTGGATTTGCGAATTCACTCGTAAGCGTCAACTGATTTTGCAGTGACCGTAACTCTTCCCCACCCAGCCCCCCCCCGAAAAGATTTTAATCTTCATATATAACAAAGGTCACTCTCTCAATTCCCCCCATACTTCCTTTCTTTCCCTTTTTAGTTCTTACCTATATTCTATTTTTTTATATATACATACACACACACATATACACACACCTACATACACACATACATATAGTTTGTGGTCATTTTTTGTTCTCGTTACTTATCTTTCTCTCTCTGTCTGTTTTGTAGTTGTTCTGCAAATTTTCTTGCTTCCTCCGGATCCAAGTCTGTTTTGCTGCCCTGGAATAACTATTTTAAGTACCGCTGGATACTTTAGCATAAATTTATATCCTTTTTTCAATAGGATCGTTTTTGCTGTATTAAACTCCTTCCTCTTCTTCAGGAGTTCAAAACTTATATCTGGATAGAAAATTTTTTTTTGACCTTTGTATTCCAGTGGTTTTTTTGTCTTCTTATTTTCCTCATTGCTTTCTCCAATATATTTTCTCTTGTTGTATATCTTAAGAATTTTACTAGAATGGATCTTGGTTTTTGTTGTGGTTGTGGTATAGGGGCTAATGTTCTGTGTGTCCTTTCTATTTCTATTTCTTCCTGTAATTCTGGTCTTCCTAGGACCCTGGGGATCCATTCTTTTATAAATTCTCTCATATTCTTGCCTTCTTCATCTTCCTTAAGGCCCACCATCTTTATATTGTTTCTTCTATTATAATTTTCCATTATATCTATCTTCTGAGCTAACAGCTCTTGTGTCTCTAACTTTTTTATCAGATTCTTCTAATTTCATTTTTAAGTCATCTACTTCCATTTCTACGGCTGTTTCTCGTTCTTCCACCTTGTCCACTCTTTTTCCTATATCTGACATGATCATCTCTAATATATTCATTTTTTCTTCTGTACTTTTTACTCTTCTTTTTATTTCATTGAATTCTTGTGATTGCCATTCTTTTACTGATTCCATATATTCTTTAAAAAAAAAACCATGTACTTGCCCTTCCCTTCATCTTCCATTTCTCTGTGTTCTTCCTCTTCTTCTTCTGAGTCCACTCCAGGATCTATATCCTTTACCTCTGTCTCTTCTGGTTTTCTTGTTGGTTTGTTTGTTTTATTTTGTTGGGTATTTTTGGTCTTCTTATTTTTACCAGAAGTGTCTTGATGCTGGTCTTCTTCCTCTGGGTTGGTCATCTGTTGTTTCTTTGATTTCTTTTTACTCTCTTCTTTCTTGTTCTCATTATTTTCTGTGTTTTCCTCTTGCTGCTTTGTTGTGGTTGTCAATTTCAGCTGTGGAGATCGACTCCTCAGCTGGTACCCCCTCCCGTCAGTGTTATTTTTGTCTTGCGCATCGCGCATGCGCGGTTGCACACTTTTGTTTGGCTCTGTGAGCCATTTTTGTAGTCCCGAGTTCGGGGCTTCAACTGACCTTAGGGAGCGGGGTTCTCTGTCCACGGCGGGTCTCCTCGCACAGGTAAGGCCTTCATTTTCTTCCGACGTCCTTTCTTCTTCTCTTCTTCCTGTTGCTTTTGGCTTTTCTTTTTTCACTGCCATTTTCTCCACACCTTTACTTTCACTTTATTTTGGTTTTTGTGTTTGTGCCTTTGTTTTTTCACTGTCTTTTTTTTTACTTTTCCGGAGAGGGCTGGAGTTCCCCGACCAGCCACTACTCCATCACATGATTCCTCTAGCACCACCAGGTTCAGGAACAACTGCTCCCTCTCCACCATCAGACTCCTCAACGACAAACTCAATCAGGGACTCATTTAAAGACTTTTCCTTGTCCACTTTGATCTTTTTATTCTCTCTGTATTGCAGTTTGTTTATTTTTCTACCTGTGTACATTGAGTAGTTTTTCACATGACCAATAAGTGACAGTTCTGCCTCGCCCACAGGAAAAAGGAATCTCAGGGTATATATACTCATACTGTACTCTGACAATAAATCTGAACCTCAAGCAATGTTCAAACCAAACCTCACCAAAATCTCAAGGACCATCAGTTCTAATCATCCCATCTTCAGTGGCTCGGACCTGGTACGCACAAGCTCCCCCTCTCCGACCACAGCCAGCAAATTAAACACTTGCCCTCTTGGAAGAAAGCTTGAAACCACAACCATGAGTCAAACATTTCAAATGTTAGAAGTCACCTTCTGACTTTGCTAGTCACACCTTAAGTCAACTGGGATTTCATCATCCCCCGCCAACTCCAGGAGTCATTTGTTCCATAACGTTTCACACAGAATACAAAAATCAGTTACGTTCCATCAGTTAATGAATCTCAACAATAAGGACTTTAGTTTTGATCTGTTAGTAAAACGGTTAGTTAGGGTTTTCAGTAACTCAACAAAAATGAATCAACACAAAAAGGATTGCCAAGGACATGGCTACATACCTGGGAAGGAAGCTGGAACCAATTGTCCCTAATCTCTCCAATAATGTCACTTCCTCTCTATCATCCACCACCCCCCCCCCCCCCCCACCACAAAGCCAAACCCAAGTCCATCATTAGTGCAAATATCCATCTAAAAATGTCATGTGGTTGGGTCAAGTTTGGTTTGATAACACTCTGGAAAGTGTTGAAAGGGCCGAAACCGGTGGTTCCCAAACCTTTTCAAGTTGCCGCTCCCTTGGCTCCCAGACCACATCCCTCGCATATCTCCCCCCCACCCCCCCTTCGCTCCAGGCTTTTCCCTCCCGAGCCCCCTGTGCTCGGTACCTCCCTCACTCTGTCTACTCTCAACTTATTAAAAGGCCGAAGCCAAATGCAACACGGCAGTCCACCAAGGCCCGCTCCCGCGAGGCCACCTGGTCGCTGTTTATCGTGCTCATTACTGCACCCCAAGCCCGGCAACTGACAGCCCTTCCGGAGACAGCGACGCCAGGTTACGGCACTTTAATAAACCGTGCAGCAGAGTGAATAATAACAAGGCTGAAGGTTCTTATTTCCTCATCGCCCCAGATCTTTCCACCGCCCACTTTGTGAATGACTGGGCTACAATCCTGTATTAAAGTAAAAAATCACAAAGCTGGAGAAACTCAGCAGGTCAAACAGTGCAACTTAAAGATGTTTCGGCCTTGAGGCCTTCAAAATGTGAGCAAAATGTCAGCAGGCACCCAAAAATGGTGGGGGGTTGGGGGGAGCACAGTCCCACAGGCGGATAAGGAAAGGCACAGCAGCAAACGGAGGGGCACTGTGAAAGGAGGGGCACTGTGAAAGGAGGGGGTGGAGAGCTGGAGGAAAGAACATTCACAAATCTTACATTATTGATCTATTAAATATGGTGGCGAACAGATGCTGGAAAACTGGAGCAACACACAAAATGCGAGAGGAACCCCAATAAAAACACCTCCCATCCCCACTGTTTAATGCCCAATTTGTGCTATTCCCGATGAAGGGTTTCCAGCCTAACTAGTCAATTGTCTATTGCCTTGGGAAATACTCCAACATTTTGTCTGCTGCTTTTTTTGTTAATGGGGTCCTGGTGTAAAGCAAAACTAGAAGTGGTAAAACAAAAAGTGATTCGACAGAAGCCAATAGTTGCACATCATTACAAAGTGCCGAGTGCCTCATGTGCTGCTTTTAAATATATACACAGAAATACCGCCATGATATTTCAGTAAGGAAGCCCCGACATTAAGCCGGCTTTGGTCGTTTACCAGCATTTTTGCAGGTCAGTGATTTACACAGCAAGTCGGCATTCCATAAACAAAAGGGGCGGGACATGCCATGCACAGCTTCGGAGTTGGCTTCTCATGTCACGAATAACATTCCGGATTTGAAGGCATGTTAGACCTGCTTTTTCTTCCTCCCCCCCCCAATAAAATGGCTCCAAAATATTCCCCCAGTGTTACACGAGAGGTTGAAATGAGGGTGATAATGTTGACTAGCGCCAATGGTAACACCTCTCAGTCCCCGCACTGGTCATTGTTGTGTTCAGAAAGTGTCAGGTCCATGAGAGACAAGACTGGACACAAGGGTTTGTAAACAAACATTACTATTATTAACACACAATTAATAGAAGAGTGGGGGAAAATACGTGCACAATTTAGTAAACACACACATATAAACCATTTATAAAAGAGCATGGGAAAATGCACACACAATTTAATAAAACACATACATGTACAGTTTATGAAAGAGTGTGGAAAAATCTACTGCAAGTATTGATCTATAGGAGTGTTTTTTAAACATTTTTGTTCCACTCACATACCACTTTAAGTAATTCCTTACTAATCACCGCTATCTATTATTGGGGGCTGGTGGCAGGCTGTTGGGGCAGTGGGCTCCAGACCGTTCATATTGAGGACAAACCCACAGACCAGCTTGCTCACAGCACACCTGGAGAGATACCTGGAACGGCTGAGAGCGGAGCGGTGGGATCAGTGTGGGGGATGGTCTTTTATCACAATGCCACTCCCTCACACTAATCTCCTCTCCCTTAATATCGGAAGGTCTGTCAGTAACTGTCTTGAATACATTCAATAACTGAGCATTCACACCCTCCTTCTGTAGAGTTCCAGATTCAGTACCCTTTGATACATGTTTTTAAAAAAAAATCTTATTCATGATCAAGCCCTATTTTTAAAGGCCAAAAGCCATCCCACATCTGTCCTGTCAAAACTATGAACTAAGAATTAAATCATCTCTCATTCTCCTTCCAGCAAAACACCAGGGCTTCCCCACCAAATGAAACAGTGAGTCTAGTAGAGGATGCATCACTATTTCACCCCAGCCCCTTTCACCTCCAGCCCCAATCATCACCAGCTCATTTCAGACTTCTGCATTTATGGGAACATCCATGGACATGCTAAACCCCAAGTGCCTGCCGAGTGAACTATTCTGTCAGCCAGATCGACTCTGCCATTTACCTTTGCTGCATAATTGCAGCTCAGTCTGGCAGATCTAGTGTCAAATCAGTGATGTCTGGGAATGATACCTTGCCAGGTTGGTGCTGGACCTCTCCATTAGTGGCCCACACAGCGATATTATCATTACAAAAATTTTTCCTATTGTCCTATTTGTATGATTTATCCAAGTTTTAAATGCTTACCTGTGAATACACTAAAAACAATATGACGGTACACATACACCTCCTTTCCCAAATTGGTCCCAGAATGCCAGAAGCACCTTTTACACTGCTGGTGTTCCAGGACTGTTACTGGCTCTGTTGTCGGAAAAAAGCAGGGATTGGAATGACCCCCCCCCACCCCCGTCTCGGTGCTTTTTAGAAAGGCTCTGTTAAAAAGGAGCAAATGTCTCGGAACGAAAAGTCTGTGTAAAAAGCCTAAATGAGAAAGTTAGAGCAGAGTTGATTCTGGTAAGCACGCGTCTTGCTGCACTCCATGTAATTCTCGTTACATGTGCTTGAGCCAGCAACCTTTTGAAAAGAACTTTTGGTTCAGTTCCATTATATTATACGAAGCGTAACAATCATTCCATTGAGAATTTTAATCTTGGATTGGTTGCACCACAAATAAAACATCTCATTTATTTACCATGCAACATCTAAAAAAAATAAAGGACTTTAATGGTGATTGTTTCTGTTATGTAACCAAATGTAACAGCTAATTTGTGTTTATCAAACTTCCACAGGAAACAACGTGTTTGTGCAATTTTTAGTAGTGGGTTGAAGGATTGGCAGAGACTCAGGAAGCACTTCTCAGCTCCAAATAGATCTATCTGATCAGTTATAAACCACGACAGCACAGGGACACCGGGCCTGACGTCCATTCAGAGGCCAAAACCATGACATGAAACAGAGATTTGATAAGAAATTTTTGAAATGATAGAGATTCAACTTGAACAGAGAAAGTCTTCAGTTCTCTTGCTTATTTGAAAGAAGCTAGGATATGTTCCTGCCTCTCGAGAAATTAAATTAAAACATATACAGCATTATAGCACAGGCCCGCCAGTCCACCACATTGTGCTGGCCTCAACAATCTGAACCTTCCCTACCTCATCACACTCATAATCCTCTTTCTTATGTCTATGTGCCAAAGAGTCTCTTAAATGTTCTGATTGTACCAGCCACCCCAGTAATGCATTCCAGGCACCCACTACTCTCTGTGTGGGGAAATAAAACTTATCCCTGGCGTCTCCCCGAAACTTTACTCCCCTCATCTTGTACAGATGTCCTCTGGTGGTTGTTACTGTCCCTCTCTCCACCCCATCCCCCACCCTGGAAACAGATGTTGCCTATCCACCCTTGTCCATGCCTCAATCTTGTAGAAGTCGCCTCTCACCCTTCTCGTCTCTACCTGCTCAGGACACCCTTCAAAACTACCAGAAACAAAAACCATCAACTGCCCAAAAGCTCCATACAACAATTATACAAATGTTGAGCCCTATAACTAACTGTATAAGCCAGTTTGTAGACGCAGGGAGCAAACAGCATCCACTTTAGACTGGGACCAAATTGTATGCTGCCTTGTAATGCGGTAAATACTCACAAATTCTGCAGATAAACAAAATTGCTAAAATGTATAGCTATGTGGCTTCAAACATCTGGAAAATATCATCCACAGAGATTTATTCCAACTGCAATTTGAGATGCGTGAAGCAAGAACAAAAAGCAACGGTATTCCATGTACCCCTGCTGTGTATGACAATAATAGTAATAAAATTAAAGTTTCTCAACGTAATAATTCTTCAGATGTTTTTCTGAATCAAATATCCGTCCATTTTCAATTGCAGCCAAAATATTGGTTTCATTCAGAAGAATGAATCAGTGCAACTTACTATGAACTTATTCATTTCGAGTGAATTAAGCTATTCAGCTCCTTAAAACCATCCAATCAAATTATAGCCACCGTATATTTTGGCGTACAAGTCGACCTTTAGAGAAGTCGGTTTTTCATATATTGGGCATACAAGTCGGCCCCCGAAAATCACCATGTGTGAGCTGCTGGGCGCTGGGTGGTTGTTATCATGGAGGCTGCAGGAGAACGACGAAAGTATGAAGCAAGTTTTAAGTAGCAAGTGATAGACAGAAATGGCCAACAAATCTAGCAACTGCACTGCGGAAAATCTGACAGATGTGAGAAGATGGGGAGAGACTGGAAGAAGAAAGAAGAGACGAAGAAAAATATCAAAAAGCCACGCTCGTTGAGAAGAGGAATCCTTCGTTGGGTCAGAGTTGGAAAAATCACATTGAAGAATTGGTATGTGAACAGAGGCAAGATTGTTACATGGTCACCCGAAATTTCCACAACAGTGGGCCACGTCGCACCAGACCTCAGCGATGATTTTGAGGCTACAGTAGGCCTGTGCAACTCTTTCATGAACAGAAAAATCTGGTATGACGCCAAAACAAAAATTGCTCAGAAACTACCGAAGAATCTTGATCATAAAGTTGTAAGTTTTCACCAGTTTATTATAGGGAAGCGGCAGAAACACAGTTTGCATCGGCAAATATCAGAAACATGGATGAAACCCTCATGAATTTCGACACGGTAGGTAATAGGACGGTGGAATGGAAAGTGTTAAAAACTGTGCAAACCAGAAGTACAGGCCACGAAAGGACCATGTTTACCGTGGTACTATCAGGCATGGCTGACAGGACAAAGTTAAGACCCATGGTAATCTTCAAACTGAAAATGAAATTGCCAGCAGGTATTTTTGTGCATTTTCATGAAAAGGTTGGATGGATGAAAATGGTGTTAACTATGTGTGGAACAGGCAGCCAGGTGGTTTACGCAAGGAATGGAGTTTGCTGGACAGTGAAAGTGAATGAGCACCACATAATTCTTACATAGTGGTTATTCCAGGTGGTTTGCCAACCTGTCGATATCTGCTTGATCAAGCCATTCAAAGACCATGTGTGTCAAGAATGGAATAGTTGGATGTTGAATGCAGAAAAGTCGTTCACAAAAGACGGGGCAATGCCTGCTGCATGACTGTGCTCAAGGCATGGAACAAAGTGAAAGTTGAGGCTAATAAAATCATTTTATGTGCAGAACCTCCAGTGCACTGGACGGACCAGACGATGATTTATAGTGGGACACTGTCGACAAAGCCACCTCAA
>NW_027211812.1:0-34723 GCF_036971445.1 Narcine bancroftii | reverse complement strand
TCCTCTCCCTGCCCCTTTTTCCTTCCTCTTCTCTCCCCCCCCCCCACCCCATCTTCCCCACCTTCTTAATCAGATGCCTGTCTGTTTTCATTCATTCATGATGAAGGACCTAGGCTCAAAATGTTGTTTACCCTTTACTTCCTATGGATGTTGTGTGACCTTTTTCCAGCATGTTTGTGCATTGCACTCGACCCCCAACATCAGCAGACTTTATTGTTTAACCCCCTACCTCATCAAGTGGATTTACATTGGTCTCATTAGTTACCTTCAGCACCCACAAAGCCAATGTGAAGGTGATTCTTTATTTGATCATGGGTTCTGCCCAAGAACAACTCAAGGAATTGGTGTACAAAGCTCAGGTTCTTTGCTGCAATGGAATTCTGATGCAGGTTCTCCACCTGAAACCTCAACCACCTCTTTCCCTCCATAGATGCTTCCTGACCCACTGAGTTCCTCTAAGCAGTTTGTTTTTTAATCCTTGCTTTAATCCCTGGCATTCATAATTACTTGACAATGGCCTGATTTTTTAAAAAATGCATTTGGATTAGAAAACCGTTGAGCTACACATCAGGGAATGCCAAAAATATTGACTCTGACCTTGTGCATTTCTTCCTTTTGAGACAGTCTGCCTGTTCTCAGTTGTCCATGAGTATTTGTTCCCCTTCCCTGGTTGCACAGAGAAGATGATGGTTGGGCTGCTGTCCTGATCAATGTTAAAGGTGTGCCTTTATAATTCGGTTGTCAGTTCTGAGAGTTTGAGCCCTGTGACAACGATAGAACAATGTTTGCAGGTCAGGATGTGAAAGGGCAGATGAAGCAGCTACTGTGATGAGACAGGAAATTCCAAACATACTTCTTTTTATCCTTTTTTTTCTCTCTCTGAGTCTGCAAGGCCAAATTCAGCATGAGGTCAAACGAAGTTCCATCCAACTCTGATGACTGTGATTTTAATTGACTTTGCCACCAAAGTCGTGAAATGTGAAAAACTGACTTCTGGATGGAGAGATGGACTTTGAATTGGTCTTGACATCTGACTTGTAGATCAAGTAACTTGGCTCTGATATGAAACTGCCAGTATTAGCATTTCAAAACCATCAGGCAATATCTGATGCAATTGATTTGTAAATCTAAACGATAGACAACACTGCAGGGAATTGACCAGCACATTTCCTCAAACCCGACAGCTGTTCTCTGGACAAATTTGTAACTTATCTAATTTCCCCACCACATAAAGACAAAGGAATTCCTTTCAGTAAGCGGTCAACAGAGCTTTAAATTCATAACATATTGCCCAGTGCACAAATATAAATAAAACAAGAAAAACCTTGATATTTAATAGCTTGAAGCCAGAAGGGGGTTCCGCTTTCACCACAAATACTCTGTGAGAGACTCCACATTGGATTGTACAAAGAATCTTAAGATCAAGGAATGTTTCTGCAAATCAGTCTGTGTCAAGTTTTAGTGAAGGTCTTTCAAGTCCTCATTCATTGCTAAAGAGCTACTTATCTTCTTCATCTAGAATAAACGTCACCACTGAATGACCCAATAACAAAAGATCCCAAGGAAATATTTAAAAATAAATAAAATTCTGTCCTCCTTTGAATGGCCAGAGGCTACTGATTATGCTGCATTAATTGCTCCAACCTTTTCCCTTGCTGGTTCTCAGGACAATTATAGTTCAAGAACAGGAATTTGTCAAGATTATTTCAGCTGCAGTGAGGCTCAGGACATAGCTGGGAATAAGGGCCTCAACTGAGCAGAGGTGCACAGACATTCCCAAATGCGAGAGCAACAAGAATATTTGCAGATACTGGGGTGAAGTGTAGTCCATCAAAGTGCTGATGAAATTCACCAGGCATCAATAGAAAGTAAAAGGCAGTCAACCTTTCGGGCATGAGCTCTTCCCAGTGCATTTTCCAGAGGTATATCATTTCAACTAATGAGCCTAGATTGATTGTAAGGGTTAAAATGAAAGTTGTTTACAAATTCTGCAAGCAGCTGGTAGATGTTGACATTTTTCATGGTGCCCCCAGTACCATCTTTCTTCAAGGTTATAGCTAGTTTTCTCTGCGTGTTTGAGATAAGCGTTCAGTTTTGATTTTCTTTCTTTTATGAAATGGTCCGATAATTTTTATTGACCATTTAACAAAGTTTAATCATGGTTTTATTACTGTCTAACAGAGTTTAATGACTTGTAATAATGAGGTAATGTTAATAAAGTTTAATAAATTGTGGAAAACTCAACTCAACTTTAATACAGATTTGCCTGAATGAGTCAGAGACAACATCAACATTGTAATTCCTGCAAGAGACTCTAAAGGAAAATAGTCACAACAATTAGACAATAAAATCTACAATTTAAGACAATAGAAAGTTGGAAATTGGATTTGGAATTCAGACTAGATCGATTGGGCTCTGTTTGCAGCATTTCAAACAAGGAGGCAAGATCATTAACAGCATCACCAAGGCCATTGAAGAAGTGGTAAACCTTACTAAAGGATTCCTTCTGTGTGTTTATTGCAAGTTAGAACATAGTTTGGAGAAACTGCTGCTTGTCCTTGGAGGACTATTTTGGTTTTGGAGTTATTATTGTGCATGTTTGATGTCTTACAGAACTTAAAGAAGAATTATAACAGCAACAATTAGATACAAGTGGAAATAAAGCTACTCTTCAAGCAAGACTGAATGAAGCAATGTCCAAAGAGGAGGTAATGACTGTTGGGGGGATACAGATCCCACAAACTTACTGCAAAAAACATTAAGAGAAACTAAGATCAGTCACATGGAAATGACTGAAGCTGTGCCACAAGATAGATGATGAGGAGGATGGGAAATTCAAGCTGGAGACAAAATCAGATATTAATGCAATATCTGACATACAGAATGACGTATGACCAGAAGATAGTCTGTCAAATACAGAGAGTAGAAGAAGCAAGTGAGATCTGGAGCAAGCTCCAGTGTTTCAAATACTTAGTCTACATATGTAAAGAGTTGGGCTGATAGAGCAACTCTTGAAGCAAAATAAAATTGCTTCAAAAATAAATTTGAGTTAGAAGAGAAGAAGAAGCAGTTAAAGAGGCAAAAGGAGCAGTTAAAGATGCAAAAGGAGCAGAAATTACTTCTAGATAGATATGCCTTTGAAGAGCGGGAGGAGCAGTTAAGGAGCTGGACACAGAAATTGTTGTTAATCAGGCTAGGTTGAAGGGACTAGGAGACTCAGAGGTGTCTGGTGCTCAAAGTAAATTAGCTAAAGAATCCAAAGTTTTAGAGTCATGTTTTGAGGAAATACAACAGAGAAAGAAAATATTTAATACCAAGGCTGAGCCAGTGCCATGGTTATGAGACATGCGTGGTCTCGAGCTATACAGGTTAAGGTAGAGTGGAGCCAGATCTCAAATCCCAATAAGGATCCCATGAGATCCCATCTTATGAAACAGAATACCATCCACTCCCAGCAGGTAATAGAAATCTGGGTGAACAAAGTAACTATCTTCCAGCCATGAGAAGGGAAGATGAATTGGCTGCATCGTTAATTCAGTTACAGACTCTTTTCAGCCCAAGAGAAAGATTCCAGTTTCTGAAGGTGACCCACTTCAATTCCAAGCATTTATGAAAATCTTTGAATGCAGTATTGAAATTAAGAGCCAAAACTTGGAGGATTGTCTATATTATTTGGAACAGTTCATGAATGGACAACCATACGATCTTGTAAAGGGTTGCCAGCATATGGCTCCTAATGAAGGATAACAAAAGCCTAAGTTTTTATTAAAGAAGCATTTTGGCAACAAGTATAAAATTTCTGCAGCTTATGTACAGTAGGCTCTTCTATGGTTGTCAATAAGACAGGATGACACGAAAGGTTTACAAGCTTATGCCCTCTTTCTTAGAGGATGTTGTAACCTCATGATGGAAATTGGCCATCTACGAGAGCTTGACATATCTGCTAATATGCTAATCGTTATAGATAAATTGCCCTTCCGGATGAAAGAACTATGGAGAAGTTCAGTTGTTGAATACCAAAAAAGAAACCATGTAACAGCTACTTCTGAGAAGTTGGTTGAGTTCATTGAAGGGCAAATGGACATTGTCACAGATCCAGAGCATGGAAAGATTAAAGGCACTCAAACATTAAGTAAAGAAGTTGAGAGGTCCAAATCATACCCTCAAAAAGTACATTTGCCATCTCACTGGTAGTGCAGGTTATAGAAATTAAAGAAAAGGAAAGTTTGCCCGTTGAGAAGAAATGTTTGTTCTGTAATGATTAGCCTACTTTGGATAAGTGTGCACAGATGGAAAAGAAGACGCATAATGAGAAAATAGCTTTTTTTGAAGGAAAATTGAGTATGTTTTGGCTGTCTACATAAAGGACACATTAACAAAATCTGCAACAAGCGACTCAGCTGCGATATATGTCGTCGAAAGCATCCCAAATTGCTACATAACTTCCAGGAAAAGAAGAATACAGAAAAGGAACAAGAAAAACAACAATTAAAAACAGTGCTGATGCCTTGGTATTGACAAATGGTCTTATTTGGACTGGAGAAAACAAGTGCAAACTTTTAATAATACCTATGCATTTGAGGGCTAAAAAAGAGAGTGCAATAGCACATACTTGTGTACTTCTTGATCCAGGAAGCATTGTGTCATTATGCTCTATGGAACTAATGAATGTTCAATGTTCAAGGAAGAAGTACAAAAATCCTATTGAGAACTCTAGGTCAAGTTAAACATATTGAAACCAACATTGTTTTGAGCCTAGAGATTGCTGGGGTGGATCGTAATGATTTTTATGAACTCCCAGGCATAGACACTCAGAAAACTACGCCTGTGCATAAAGGAAACATCTCACATCAAACTGACATTGAACCATGAACACATCTGAAAAATGTTTGTTTACGTGAAATCAACTCTGAGGTTGAGTTGCTGATTGGTTCAGATGTACCAAAAGCTCTGGAATCACTAGATATGATAAAGAGAGTGGGAGATGGACCTTACACTGTCAAAACTATGCTTAGTTGGACGAATAATTGATCATAGGAGAAAGAAAAGAGGTTCAAAATCAATTGACTATAAATGTCAACAGTGATAAGCTATGGGAGCAGCAGTTCAAGAATGACTTTCCTGAGTGAATCAGGAACGACCAAGAACCTTCAAAGGAAGAGCAGCAGTTCTTGGAGTCGGTGACAAAAAACTGTCAAGCTGGTTAATGGTCATTATTTCATTGGATTACCTTGAAAGGAAAGGGAAATATGCATGCCTGACAATAAAAGCGTTATTGAACAACGTACACTGATTTTAAAGAAAAGATACAAGAAAGATTCTTATTTTCATTCAGACTACTCAAATGCAAATCTGATATACCCAAAGGATATGCAGAGCAAGAGCCAGCTGATATCTTGGAACATGGTGATGGCAAAAATTGGTACCAAACTGTGGGGTTTTTGATCCATAGAAGAAAAAACTTAGTGTGGTGTTTGATTGTGGAGCAACCTTTTGGGGAATTTCACTAAAATCTCAACTCTTTCAGGGTCCTGATTTGACCAGTGCATTGATAGGAGTCTTAACAAGATACTGTAAAGAACCTGTCATCATCACTGCAGATATTGAAGCAATGTTGCACTAGGAGAAAGTACTGAATGAAGACTATGATTTGTTTCGATTATGGTCAGGACATGGTAGAATACAGAATGACAAGGCATCTATTTGGAGCAAATTCAACACCAAGTTGTGCAAATTTTGCCCTTAGGAAGAGTGCTGAGAACAATATGGATCAGTTTAGCTCTCAAGCTATAAGGACCATCATGAATAACTTCTATGTGGATGACTGTCTCACTTTAGCAATTACAGTTAAAGAAGCAATAGATCAGTGGTTCTCAATCTTTTCCTTTCCACTCACATACCACTTTAAGAAATCCCCATGCCATACTTGCTCTGTGATGAATAAGTGATTGATTAAGGTGGTATGCGGTGGAAAGAAAATGTTTGAAACCACTGTTTTAATCGTACCTAATTGACTCATTATGTGCATGGTTTCATAACTCCCAAGGAAATGGACCAATGACAATTTTTTCTCAAGCAAAATATTTCAGTAACAATTGGGTTTAGAGCAGCGATTCTCAGCCTATCCTTCCCATCCACATACCACCTTAAGCAATTCCTTCCCAATCACAAAGCACTTACGGCACAGAGAATACTTAAGGTTGAATCAGGGCCAATATTTTGCACCCTGGGCAAGGCCAACTATTTGTACCCAACCCCCTCCCCCCAAAACTTGCCAACTTTGATTTTAAAACACAGATATTTAGTAGAAAAAATAAAAAAGCAAAAACCATGAAACTGCTAAATTTACTTTAAATTGTAATAAATAATATGCCAAAATTACTGACCTGGAAGATTTTCACAAACATTACAACTCTATTATATTTAACATAATATAAAATATATTAGCATGAAAAGTATTCTGTGTTAACAGTTAACAAAAAATATAATCAAGAGTGTGTGGCGACACGTTTGTGGGGCAGCCGCAGCAAAGATGACATAGCAGGATTGTCTATTCTGGTCCAAACAAGAAGGGTGCGCGCTCGCATGTGTCGTTGTGATGCAAGTGTCGGAACAATGGGGAGCGAGACCGGTGATGGGCTGCAGTGTGGAATTTTGTGATACTCAAGTTCTCAGCCTGTTGTCTCAGTTATTTTGCTGCCCTCGCTCACAACCCGCTACACTGGTGACCCCAATGAGTCTCCATGTCCTGAAGACTAGGCACAATGGAACCCACTGCCGTAGGCACCGTCGCGTTGAAGTTGTCAACATTCTGGACAAACAGGCCCCGCACTTGGTTTGGCCAAGCAGTGGCCCAGTTCCAGATCAAACAGATAACTTCCAATTCTACGTTGTCAGTTCGCTCGACCAGGAAGCCGCATCATGGGTCGATGACCTCTTCCAAGCGCCACCAGAGGAAGGTAAATACATGACTCTTAAAAACCTTCTCATTAGCATGTACAGCGTCTCATAATGTGAGAGAGCTGTCAGGATCCTTCACTTGGACGGCCAAGGCAATAGGACCCCCTCTGCCCTCATGGAAGAGATGCTCACACGGGCAGAAGGGTACAAGCCCTGCCTCATGTTTGAGCAGGCGCTCCTTGAGGAAATGCCTGAAGACATCAGACTCCTGTTGGCTGACACAGATTTCAGTGACCTGCGCAAGGTTGCAGTGCAAGTGGACGTTCTCTACCATTCCAAGCATGAAGCTATACACTCAGTCAACTGTGTAACACAGCCATTGCCAAGGACAACCCCCAAGTCCAGTCCACCATGTGAGCAGGCTCCACCCTGCCAGAGAACAGAAAGGACTGATTGCAAATGGTGCTTCTATCATAGCATTGGGAAGTGTCAGTGCGCAGGTGCTGCCATCCATGCTTGTTCCCAGGAAATGACAGGACCAGCTGCTGTTAGTGGCTGACCGAACAGCTTTCTCTACGTCTGGAACAGGATCTTAGGCCACAAGTTCATCATGGACATAAGGACGGAGATAAGTGTTATAACCCCTACAGTGTTCAAGACGTGCATGAAACCTCATGGCCCTTCCCTGCTTGCTGCCAACAACTCCGCCATTAAAATATTTTGCAAGAGGTGAATTCCTGTACATTTTAGTAACACCACCTTCAATTGGTCCATCACGTTCAGTGGACAAACCTTTGTTGGGTGTGGATTTCCTGTGGGCACACTCCCTACTAGTGGACCTCCAGGACAGATAACTAGTCCATGCTGAGCCTTTCCAGACCGTGCTCCTCGACGTGTCCAATGAGCCATCAACCCAGCTCGCTTCAGTGAAGACTCCACATGGCCAGTACAGTCGCCTCCTCGCTAACTTTCCCTCCATCCTGCACTTCCAGTTCACTGTCGCCATGCCAAAGCACGATGTCCAACACCACATCACAACCACTGGCCCATCATTGCATTTGAGAGCCCATTGCCTGGTCCTGGACAAACTCAATCTCGTCAAGGAAGACTTTAAATGCATGGAAGAACTCGGCATCGTCCGCCGTTCCTCACCCCTCCATGGTGTCAAAGTCCAATGGCAGCTGGAGACCCCGCTGAGACTACAGATGCCTCAACGATGGCCGACCACTACCCAATTCCCCACATCCAGGATTTTGCAGTGAACCTCCATGGCGCAAAACTGTTCTCTAAAGTTGACCTGATCTGGGGATACTATTAGATCCTCGTGAACCTGGATGATGTCAAGGAGACTGCTATCATAACTCTGTTCAGCCTGTTCAAATTCCTTCACATGCCATTGGCTTGAAAAATGCAGTGCAGATGTTCCAGTGCCTTATGGATGCGGTCGGCAGAGACATGCCTTTCCTTTTCATCTACCTTGATGACATCCTGGTAGCCAGCAGCACACCCGTGGAGCACATAACACACGTGCACCAGCTGTTCAACCACCTCGCACAGTTTGGCCTCACCATTAACCCGGAGAAGTGTCAGTTTGGAATCATAGAAATAGACTTTCTGGGCCACAAAATTACAAAAGATGGTGCCACCCCTTTCTCAACAAAGTGGAAGCCATAATCCATTTCAGCTAAAGGCATAATTTCACTCTTCTCCCAATTAATTTTATATCCTGACACTTCACCATACTGCTCCACTCTATCATGCAGATTCCCTAAAGACATCAAAGGTTGTGTTAAATATATCAAAACATCATCTGCAAACAATTTATTTTATATTCATCAGCTTTCACCTTAATACCCTTAATATTACTATCTTGTCTAATCATCTGAGCCAAGGGTTTAATAACCAATGCAAATAGAGCTGGTGACAAAGGACAGCCTTGCCTAGTCAATCTAGATAACATAAAATGTGAAGATACCTGTCCATTTGTCATAACTCTAGCAGTAGGATTTTTATATAAAGCCTTAATCCAACCAATAAAAAGAGGCCCAAAATTAAAATTCTCCAAAACTTTAAACCAAAAAACTCCATTCCACTCTATCAAAGGCCTTTTCTTCATCGAGAGAAATTACCATTGGTTGGTTGGACTGCTCCCGAGAAATATTAATTAAAGAAATCAACTTTACAATATTATCTGCTGAATATCGATTTTTAATAAAAACCCATCTGATCTACATGAATCAAATCTGGTAAGTATTTAGTTAATCTATTAGCCAAAACCTTGGCAACAATTTTATAATCTACATTCAATAAAGAAATAAGATCCTGCTTTTAGTGGATCCCTATCCTTCTTAAGAATAACTAATAATTGCTTTAGAAAAAAAATCAATAAAGGGATTAATAAATCCTGAAATTCATTATAAAATTCAGAAGTAAAACCATCATCCCCTCTAGACTTCCAACTAGGCATAGATCGAAGTGCTTCCTTCACGTCTTTAACAGGAAAAGAATCATCTAAATCCTTAATGTCCATATCCTTCGATGGGGTCATCAATTTTCGCTTCATCTTCCAGTATTTCAGAAGTATACAATTTCTCATAAAATATATGAAACTCATCATTAATTTCCTGAGGTTTGTATGTAATAATTGAGTCATGTCTAATAGCATTTATTGTTCTAGAAGCTTTCTCCATTTTTAAGTGCCACACTAAAACTTTATGAGCTCTCTCATCCAACTAATCTCTTTTTAATTTCTGATATTCCTTTTCAGTCAAATGTGTCTCTTGTTAAAAAAAGCAACATCAACCTTCAACTTTTTAATGTATGCCAATACCCTCTTTCTCTTAAATGGATATTAAGCCCGTTAACATTAAAAGTAACAAAATTTAAATTAGCCATAAGTCATCTCTATAAACACTCCACCAAAATGATGAAGCACCTCCCCATGGCTTCAACACAAACAAAACTAAAGATCTCCTCAAAGAAAAGAAAGAAACAAAAAACCCATAAAAACCCTAAAAAAAAATACTATAATAGTAGTACCCCCCTCAATTATACGGGAGTGACAAATGCCACAAAGTGGCTGACGACTTCAGAAGGATTGTTAGCCGAACCACCTCCCCTGAACAGAACAATCAAGAATAAAACAAAAAATCTTTTCAAGTATGATATGGTTCTTCCAAATCTCAATTAACCTGGTCATCATCAATTCCAATATCAATCAACTGTTGAGTTTCCATCTCTCGCTTCCCATTCTTCCCTTTCGGAACCTTTCTTGACTTTGCCCCTGCTTATTATCAGGTAAAGAATTAGCAAATATAAGACCTTTAGCATCATGATTAAAAAACTGAGATTGATAATCTCCATAAAAACTTTAAGCACAGTAGGATAGTGAAAAGCAAACTTATATCCCTTCTTCCATAAAACTGCTTTAGCTGAATTAAATTCTTTGCGACGTTTAATTACAGCTTGACTCAAATCAGCAGAGAAAAATACTCTATTATTCTTAACAAGTAAAGGGCCCTGATTACTTCTCGCATTCTGTACAGCAAGTCTTCAAATCAATTCTCTGTCCTAATAGAACAGACATCGAATCAAAATGCAACGTGGAGCTTGAACAGGAAGCGGCTTCCTTCTTATTGCTCGATGAGCTCTATCCATTCCTGACTTTTCGGGAATCTTACTGTTCCCAAGTCCTCGGGAATCCACTTCTGAAAAAACTGAACTGGGTCCAGACCTTAAAAATCTTCCGGAAGACCAACAATAATAAAGTTATTTCTCCGATTTTGATTCTCCAAGGCATCAATCTAACAAATCATTTCTCTGAATTTCCCAACCAGTGAACGAGTTCTCCACCTGTCCCATCTTTTCTTTACATTGGTCAACATCATCTTTACAATCAATAAATGCTTCTTCAAACTTCTTAAATTTATCCACTGCTTTGAAACATTTTACCACATCCATTTTAATAGAAGATATGTCTCCCTTCATTTCAGCAGATTGTTCCTTCATAACTGAAAATCCTTGACTCATTTGTACAGCCAGATTCTCCATTTGTTTAGATACATCAATAGATGAAGTTGGATCTGAATGGTGAGGATCAGACTTAAACTTAGAAGTCTGCCTCACCACAGGCCTACCTTTAGATATAACTGTGTCCCCTCCTCCATAGGTTGTTCCTCTTCCTCTTCCAATCCAATGATGTCCCCTTCCTCCTCTGTCAATACAGAGGTCGTGTCGACCCGACTACGGGTACAGACACCTGCTCCTGCTAGTCCAGGATTGCTGGACTGAGGGAGGTCGGGGCCCCCACAGCCTGGGCTATTTTGGGTGTAATGCACACGTGTAATGAACATGTTGTTCATTTTGCTCAGGAGATTGACTTCGGGCACCAGTGCCATCTTGCGCAGCAATGTGCGAAGTTGGCGCCAGTGTAGTATACACCTTACCAGTGGACTGGTGTTGCAGTCTGGGCTGAGAGGAAATCAAATCCGGAGGCTCCATTTGCAAAGTAGGCCGAGATTCTTCAGTAATTATTAACTTTTTAGTAGCTGTTTTCTTTGCTGTTTGAGCTTTAGTTTTCCTCATAGCTGCTTGTAGTGTAGTTCAACAATGCAATAAATAGTTAAAAAAAAATCTTTTAAACTTTTTAGACTGGTTTTGAATAGTTCTGCCAGGGGCAGATGTCTTCCCACATCTTCTCCCTATGCCATCACACTGTGCCCCCTCACAGGACCTCCCACTTGATGCCAATGGCACTATGCTCTAACCCCGACTGGTGGCCCCGCACAATGGAGGAGAGCAGTTTTAGACATAACTGGTTTGTCGCACCCTTCCATCCACACAACAATCGTCTGCAAAATTTGTTTGACACGGCCTACGTAAACAGATCACGGAGTGGGCAAAAACCTGCACGGACTGCCAATCTGCCAAGGTCCAGCAGCACACCAAGCACTAAATCCAGCAGTTCAATGCTCCAAACTGCAGGTTCCAGCATGTCCACCTCGACACAGTTGGGCACTTGCCAGTCTTCCAAGGGTTGGCTACCTGCTCACAGTAGTGGACAGGTTCACTCATTGGCTAGAGGCCATAACCATTCCGGACACCTTCACCGATTCGTGCACCAGGGCTTTCCTCGCCGACTGGGTCTCCCGTTTTGGTGTCCCGGCAGATATAACGATAGATTGGGTGGCACAGTTCAGCTCTGCCCTGTGAACCAAACTCTCTAAGCTCCTGGGCTCCCAGCTGCATTGCATCATGGCTTACCACAACCAAGTCAACAGGCTAGTCAACCACTTCCATCAGCACCTCAAATCAGCCTTGATGATCAAGAAGCCCAACTGGGTGGATGAATTACCCTGGGTTCTCCTGGAAATATGCACGACACCCAAGGATGACTTGGAGCCTCCTCTGCCGAACTAGTCTATAGTGAGACTATAGCAGTCCCTGGTCAATTCCTCCCTCCAGCACACAGTCAGGACACTGACACCACAGACATCCTCGAGAGGTTGTAGGACAAACTGGGCTCCCTGGCACTACCGCCACCATCGTGACAAGGTCACCCGCCCTGCAACTACCCCCCCAGACATGTCCTCCGGTGAGTATATATTTGTGAGAAGGGGCAAGCACAGGACTCCTCTTCAGCATCCCTAAGAAGGACCATACAAGTTGCAGAAAAGAAACGTGTCCATGTTTACTCTTGACATTGGGGATAAAGAGGAGTTACTCACACTGGACCATTGAAACCAGCCCATCTGGACTTGTCCCAAGCGGTACAGGTCCCCCCACCAATACGAAAGGGCCAATCGCTGAAACAGCACACCTCACCCTCGACGCATCGCAAGACCATTGATGTCATTTCTGGGGGGGGGGGGTGTGGGTTGTGTGGAGACACACCTGTTTGTAGCAGCGAACCATCCCCGCTTGTCATGCGCAGTCAACGGGGCAGCCATGGCAAAGGTGGAGTTGTGGGATTGTCTATTCCCATCCAGACTGGAAGGGCACCAGCACGCTTGTGACATCGTGATACAAGTGCTGAAACAGAGAGGGCGGAACCAGAGAGTGGCTTAAAGGCTGCAGTGCGGAATTCAAATTAAAGAAGTTGATACTTGAGCTCTCAGCCTGTTGTCTCAGTCTTTTCGCTCACAACCCGCTATAAGTGTATAAAACACAAAATACAGCACTAAACAACAAAACTAATAATGATTAATTTAAAACATAATATATCTTTTATCAACAAGCATTGAAAGTACTCATAGACCTGAAAGCATTTAACTGCTGTCAAAGCCAGCTTTCCTGATATTTAATAAAGAACTATGTTGTGTCATGAGTGAGTGTGGGTGCTGCGCAGGCTCAACACAGATATCTATTTATAAACCAATCACACAGCACAATAAATATATGAGCACGAAGAAACTGATGGGGGAAGACAGGCTCTATCCCCTTCGCCTGTTCCGGGGGAGTAGGCCCCCTTAAAATCGTAGGTCCATGCCAACTGGTCCACTTGTCCCCCCTCTGCTCTGGCCTACTTTCAAAGCCCACCACACTGTACTCCTCTCAGTGTTGACTGAAGCTCTATGGCCATTGCCAATCACGCCAGAAATATGCGCCTGTGCATAGCTTCTCTAAACATCCCCCCCATCTGCGGACCCACTCTGCATGTGCCTACTGGCCCCGTTACTCAAATCCATTGTGCATGCTCTAGCCAGCACTTGTGCATGCGCAAAAGGATAAAGATGGCCACGCCCAGCCAGCCAACAGACACCAGATGCCAACTAATAAGTACACTTTTATACATTTGGCTCGAATCCATGGTACAGAAATGGATGTGTTGGATTCAGGATCTTTGTAAGTTGGAAGACTTCAAGATTAACATATTCTTCAAACCCACAAATTTTGGAACTGTAACATCTGCTGAATTTCATCATTTTGCTGATGCAATGTGAAGACTGTTATGGAACTGTTCATTACCTGTTACTGCATTATAACCAGGATCAGATACATTGAGGATTTGCAATGGGAAAGGCCAGAGCGGCTCCATTGAAACCAGTCATTATTCCCAAGAATGGAGTTGGCGGCTGCTACGAAGGTGAGCATAATGGACACAATATTGAAAAAAGAGTTGCAGATGTAGAGGGTTATGGGGGAGGGAGGGTTTAGTACATTCTTTTAACCAAGGAATATATGGGTCACACAACATCAAGGGCCAAAGGGCCTATACTGTTCAATGTTCTATGAAACTAACAGACTGCATATTTTGGACTGATAGCACCTCTGTGCTCAAATACATCAATATTAAACCACAAAAGGTTTTGAACAGAAATTGATCAAGTCTCAATAGTGGAGATATGTTAATACTATTCACAATCCTGCCAATCTGGCTTCCTGAGGTTTGAAAGTGTTCACTCATCTTCTCTTTGTGCTAAGCACTCACTAATTCAATTTAAAACAGTCTATCAAGTACACTTTTTAAAGGTCCAGTTAGCTAAATTCTATCCTCATATATAAAAGTGAAAAATACAAAACTGAGGAAGGTATGATGTATCATATGTTTTGGCTACATCCTCTCTTTAATTTTTGACAAGGGGAATTTCATACTTTAGTTCTTAATATTAATTTGACTCCCAGCCCTTTCATTGCTATTTTTGTAGTCAATGGATTTAATACTGACTTTTTCACAATCCCATGTAGTGGCTTTTGCTTCCCTCTTTGCTAGAAGGGCCATATTGCTGAGATGAAGAGATGCTGTCCCTCCTACTTATACTCAATGGTTATCAGACGTGATGGCATGTCTTTCTTTAGAAAAAAAATGGTGTTCTACTACTGCAATGGATCTTAACTTTCTTTCTTTTTGGGGTCCTTTTCTCATTTACTGTCAAAATTTGTAGATTATTCATCTCTGCTTTTTTTATGACTCCATGGTTATTATTATGTACTCCTTATCTTGGCCTCATAGGGTGGTATTAGATTATTATTAGATTAATTTAAGAATATATGCTTTTTTATTTTATTTTTTCTAATTAATAAAATGGACTCATATGTGCCTTGTTTATTGTTACTTGATATTTTTAATTTGATATTAACTTACTTCATTATTGCTATATGTACCAATGTATTTTGTATATATTAAAACCAATAAAAAGATTGAAAAAGAAAGAAAATCAAGTCTTTTCTGAATGAAATGTGGGTGTCCAGGACTCAATTCCTTCCACAGTCTCAATAGGAGTAACCTCAAAATCCTAATAAATTAAAATAAATTTTACCAGAAGATCCTGAAATCAAGAATAAGACTGAAATTGCAGTTCAGATAATGTCTGAACAAATGGATACAGTTACCCACTTAATCCATTACTTCTTATCCTGGAATCATTTGAAAAAGGCAACAGTGGAAAATATTTTGTTGTAGGAGCGACAGAAATGGTTTAAGATCAGATGAAAATTCATGGCCGGGGATGTTGTGATCATCATAGTCCATTCAGCACCTCAAAATTCCTGGTTAATGGGGAAGATTGTTGATAACATCCAGGACAAGAGGACTTGGACATCAAGTTCAGATCAAGGCTAAAACTTGTTTTCTGAGCAGACCAATTACCAAAATCTGTCTTTAGCATGAGGCTGAAAGCTTTGGTAATTGACTTTCACTTTTTTTACACACACACACACACACACACACACACACACTCTCTCTCTCTCTCTCTCTCACACACACACACACACACACACACACACACACACACACACACACACACACACACACACACACACACACACACACACACACACACACACACACACACACACACACACACACACACACACACACACACACACACACACACACACACACACACACACACACACACACACACACACACACACACACACACACACACACACACACACACACACACACACACACACATCTTCTCTTTTTCTTCTTTGGCTTGGCTTCGCGGACGAAGATTTATGGAGGGGTATGTCCACGTCTGCTGCAGGCTCGTTGGTGACTGACAAGTCCCATGGGGGACAGGCAGGCACGGTTGCAGCGGTTGCAAGGGAAAATTGGTTGGTTGGGGTTGGGTGTTGGGTTTTTCCTCCTTTGTCTTTTGCCAGTGAGGTGGGCTCTGCGGTCTTCTTCAAAGGAGGTTGCTGCCCGCCGAACTGTGAGGTGCAAAGATGCATGGTTGGAGGCGATATCAGCCCACTGGCAGTCGTCAATGTGGCATATACATACATATACACACACACAATAATAATTAGGGACCAGTTTTGTAAAGATTAAAATGAAAGTTGCAAGCAAATTCTGCAAACAGGCAGTAGATCTTAATATTTTTCATGCTTTTTCCGAGTAGCATCTTTCTTTAAGGTTATATCTAGTTTTCTTTGCATGTTTGAAATAAGCATTCAGTTGTGCTTTTCTTTGTTTTACGAGATGGAAGAAATTAGTTTAGATCCAACAACATTGATTGACAATTTAACATTTAATCATAGTTTTATTACCATCTAACAGAGTTTTAATGGTTTGTAATAGTGTAGTAACGTTAATAATGTTTACTATAATGTGGAAAACTCAACTCAACTTTAGTACAAATTGTTTGAATGAGTCATAGACAACAACAACATTCTAATTCCTCCAAGTGACTGAAAAGGAAAATAGTCGTGACATTCATATCTTTGCAAACCTCAGAAAGATCTGCCTACGTTTATTGTAAAACTATATAAATCAGACCCCGGTGTTAATAAGTTACTGCATCATATTAATATGCATGCGCAAATTTGTTTTAAGATAGGTATCTTATTTACATAGCAGAAATGCCATTTGCACAGGTGAAGTGCCAGAGTGTCATTGTGGTTGGTTGTGAATTGTGCGATAAAACACACCTCATTAATGTATTCTCAATTAATCAACAAATAATTTGCCTGCAGAGCAATTTATGTTCAGAGACTCAACATCAGATTGAAAAGGTTCCTGATTAAAGTTGACAGTAGAACTGGGGACATTCTAACCTGTGAATAAACTATTTAACATTTCTCACATTTAGTACATGACTAATTAACATTGAAAAGCTGTCATTGCTGTCATAAATGTTTTCTGAAATTGGAGAGAATATTTTCGATGCATAAATTTCAAAGTACCAGTGAGTCTGGTTTTGAAGACAAACTCCAAGCATCCTTGTTGCTGTTGGCAACAGAGGAGATAAACTGCACTCTGTTTGATTGGTCGACTTTAAGCCTCTAGCTATAGAAATGTAAGTTAACAAACTTATATCTAGATTCTCCTTTCATTGACATTGCATTCAATCTGTGACATCTTTGGATAATTTCAGAATTTTAAGAAAATAATTGTATGCAAAACAAAGGATATAACAAATTAAACAAATTAACGTGAATGCCCAACCTGGGAGCTAAGGGATGAATACTTATCTCCAAATAGGAAGATCAAAGTCCCACAAGGGCCTGAACATAAGAAAGTACTGAATGATAAAAGCCCATTTATCTCATCCAATCACCCCATGAGTTCACCTTGAAGCAGGGAGCTACAAATTTTCTTTCTTGTTCCCAGAACACATCTCCACAATTAAGTAAGTACTTACTCCCTCACAGTCACTTTACTCAGATGAAAGTTCCACTCTCCAGCTTTTCTAGTACCAATCATGTTCCAAGGTGTTTTGACCTCTGTGACTTGACATCTCAGTCAATCTTATTCCTAAACAGGCACTCACTCAAATTTTAAAAGCATTATGATGGTTTATTTGTCTTGTGTGAAATGTTCTTAAGATACATCTCTGCACAGAACCTCACATTAGAAATGGACTTGAATAATCAGAACCAGTGCCTCTTCATTTTCCTTATTATGATGGGTGCCTTTGCATTACTCATTTAATTTGTGATTCATATTTTTATTCATGTGCATTTATCTCCAGTTTTATTTTATGATTTCTTCTTACAGATGATTGTGGAGGATAACACCTAAAATGGCTATTTTGCATCGGACACCATGATAATACTAATTTCTTGAAGTTTCTTCATAGTACACAAATCCTATTGAAGCTTCTGTTGAAATCATTTTAAGTCAGAATTTATGATCATTCTTCATTTACACAATGAGGTAACTTAATGAGTCTGTTACTTCAGATTCTTTCATTCCTGAATGTACTAAGCATCTTCACCCTTAGATTCATGTCTGAATTTCACAGAATTTCGGAAACAGAATGATTGCAAAAATTAACCAGCTGGACCTTCTTCACACATCTCCCTCCCTCCCTTCCCATTGCCCTCATTCTTTTTTGTGTATGACTTATGAGCTTGATTGGGACACTGAAATGTTTAAAAGAGGCATGTGGCTGTTGTCTTTGTTAAGATTTCCTTTCAGTCTTTGTTTAAGAGCTTTGGCAACGCTCATTCTGTTTGGGATTTGAATTAGTTTCAGTTCAAGCTTGTTTGTTGATTTTGTTTACAGTTGTCAAAGATGGGGCGTTGTTGGCCTACAAAAGATGCAACAAATATAAAAGCAAGGAAGTTATCCTAAACCTTCCAAAATCATTTGCTGGGCTTCAGCTTGAGGACTGTTTCCCAGTTTTTGGCACTGTACTTCAGGAAGGCTGTCATGGGTTCAGAGTGGTGCAGGAAAATGTTGCGAGCCTGATACAAGGATTGAAGAATGCATATTGTGTGGGAAGACTCTTTTTCTTGTTGTCTTCTTCTTGGGGTCAAGGATGACTTGTTTCCATTTTAGTTCTGTGAGTTCTGAGGTGGTTGAATAAGTCTCGGTGGGACTTACAGATTCTGCCACAACTAGGGGAGGAGGTGAATGGATAGTTAGTGAGGTGGTGTGTTTCCACCATTAGCACCAGGTTTCTGTGTACCCTAATCCATGGACAAGACTCTCAATACATTACTACTGCTGCTTCTTTATAGTGTTTGGCCAGGAAATCCCGAGGGTCAGTGTGGATGCTACATCTTGTTAGTGAGATGTTGGAAATATTAAAGAACTCAATATAGCATCCATTTTTAGGAGATTTAGGGATAAAATAAGGGGCTTGACATTTAAAACTACAGTGCATGAGAATGTTTTCTTATAATCATAGATTGATAGGCTAATATAGCACAGAACTCATCAATGAATTTTGCCTTCAATGAGCTCAAGAAATATGAGAATTCCAGGGCCTCATTATTGTCCACCAGAAGGTGCTGCATCAAAGACTGCAACTTGACATAGATTTAGAGCAAGGAAGAAGAGATCGAGAGGGCATCTTCTTCCCCAGAACATATTGATGACCAGGAGTGCAATGCCTGCGAGAGTGGTGGAAGCAGAGTCACTGACATTATGAAACTAGTATCTATATGAGCAATGAAACCAGGTGGGCATGGAAAACCATGGTGGACAAATGGAATATAGTACATTACAGCCCAGTACAGGACCTTCAGCCATGATGTTGAGCCAACCTATGTAAGCCTACACCATCACAATCTAATACTTCCCTACCTCACACCCTTAACTCTCTACTTTTCTTACATCCATGTGCCATTCTAAGAGCCTTTTGAATATCCCTATTGTTCCACTGTCCATCACTAGCCCTGGCAATGCATTCCAGGCACCCATTACTCACTGTTAGAAACACATACTCCTGATATCTGCTCTAATCTTTCCTGTCATCTTAAACAGACGTCCTTTGGTATTTGCTATTGGTGCCCCAGGAAAAAGGAACTGGCTGTCCACTCTATCTAAGCCCCGCATCAATTTATGCACCTCTGTTTAGTCACCTCTCATCCTTCAGCACTCCAAAGAAAAAAGCCTTAGCTCTATTAACCTTGCTTCATAAAGTATGTCCTCCAATCCAGGGAACAGTCTGGCAAATATCTTCTGCACCATCTTCAAAGCATCTACAGTCTTCCTGTAATGAAGGGACCAGAACTGAGCACAATACTTCAAGTGTGGTCTAACCAGAGTTTAATAGAGCTTCAACATTACCTCACAGCTCTTGAACTCCATGCTTGATTTGGCACCATAGTTCAGGGATCCATTAAAAAATGGGGAGAAAATTGAAATGTGGAGGTAATTGATGATCAAGAGTCTGAAGGCAGTGTTGCCTGCTGGATGCCTGGGTTCCATAAGACATTGGAGTAGAAATAGGCTATTCAGCCTATTGAGTCTGCGCCACCATTTAATCATGAGCTGATCTGATTTTGCATTCAGCCCCACTGCATCACCTGTTCCTCATAAGCTTTGATAATGTGGTAAATTGGATCAGCAAGTTTGCAGATGACACTAAGATTGGAAGCATTACGGACAGCAAAGAGGTTTTTCAAAGCTTGCAGAGGGACCTGAACCTTCTGGAAAAATGGGCTGAAACATGCCAGATGGAATTTAATGCAGACAAGTGTGAGGTGTTGCATTTTGGAAATACAAACCAAGAAAGGACATAGATAGTGAATGGTAGGGCACTGAGAAGTGCAGTAGAACAGAGGGACCTGGGAATCCAGATAAACAATTCCATGAAAATGACATTACAGGTGGACAGGCTTGTAAAGAGAGGCATATTCATAAATCAAAGTATTGTGTATAGGAGCTGGGATATTATGATAAAGTTGTATAAGACATTGGTTAGGCCAAATTTGGAGTATTGTGTGCATTCCTGGTCACTTAACTACAGGAAATATATTCATGAGATATAAATAGTGCAAAGAAGATTTACTAGGATGTTGCCCGGACTTCAGGAACTGAGCGACATGGAAAGGTTAAATAGGTTAGAACTTTATTCCCTGAAACATAGGAGAATGACGGGAGATTTGATAGAGGTATTGAAAATAATGAGGGGGGATAGACAGAGTGAATATATATAGGTTTTTTTCCCCACTGAGGGTAATAGATGAGATACAAACTAGAGGACATGGGGTAAAAGTGAAAGGGGAAAAGTTTAGGAGGAATATGATGGGAAACTTCACACTGAGAGTGGTGGGAGTGTGGAACGAGCTGGCATCTGAGGTGGTGAATGCAGGCTCAATTTTAACATTTAAAAAAATTTTGGGCAGGTACATGGATGGGAGAGAAATGGAGGGCAGACTGGGTGTAGGACAGTGGGGCTAGGCAAAAAAAATTGGTTTGGCTCAGACTAGAAGGGCCCTGTTTCTGTGCTGTAGTGTTCTGTGGTAACATAGAACTAAAGCTGTTGTATTTCAATTCAGGCAATATATTAAATAAGCCATTTGAGCTTAAAACCCAGTTAGAAATTGACGTTGTGTAATTAACAGGGATGTGACTGAAGGAGGATCACAGCTGAATGCTAAACATCTCAGGATACACATTCAATTGATAAAACAGGTGGGTGGGCAGAGGATGTGGGTGACTCTAATACTAAAAAATGAAGTAATTTCCTCAGCAAGAATGGACATAGGATCAGAATATTCTACCCTTGTGGGTAGAATGAGAAACTGCAAAGATTAAAAAAAAAGACCCCGATGAGATTTATATAGAGGCCTCCAAACAGAAGCCAGGATGTAGAGTACAAGTTACAATAGGAGTTGGAGAAGGCATGTTAGAAAGGCAATGTTGTGGTGGTTATATGGGTCCATCGCCTTCCCCAAATCGTGTTATATGGCGAGCTCTCCACTGGCCACCGTGACAGAGGTGCACCAAAGAAGAGGTACAAGGACTGCCTAAAGAAATCTCTTGGTACCTGCCACATTGACCACCGCCAGTGGGCTGATATCGCCTCAAACCGTGCATCTTGGCGCCTCACAGTTCGGCGGGCAGCAACCTCCTTTGAAGAAGACCGCAGAGCCCACCTCACTGACAAAAGACAAAGGAGGAAAAACCCAACACCCAACCCCAACCAACCAATTTTTCCCCTGCAACCTGCCTGTCCCGCATCGGACTTGTCAGCCACAAACGAGCCTGCAGCTGACGTGGACATTTACCCCCTCCATAAATCTTCGTCCGCGAAGCCAAGCCAAAGAAAAAGAAAGAAAGAGACTGGGAAGAGCAGTTTGGCACTGGATTGCAAGAAAATAAATCTGTTGAATGCCTACAAGATCCACAAGGGAAAATGCAACCACGTCAATGTACCAGACTTGATAAGGGAGCTTAAGATAAAGGGACCCAATGACGAGAACGATCAAAGTATGATAGAATTCACTCTGCAGTTTAAGAGGGAGAAGCTAAAGTCCACATGTGTTGGAATTACAACTGAGTAAAGATAACTCGGTGCATGAAAGAGGAGCTGGCCAGAGTTGATTGGAAGGGGACCCAACGGGGAAGTTGGTAGAGTAGGAATTTCCAGGATGAATTCAGAAGACACACAATAGACTAATCCCAAAGAAGAAGAAGAAGAAGAAGAAGCAGCACCTTTCTGAGAGATAGATGAAGCAGTTATGGCTGATAAGGGAAGTCATAAACAGCATAAAAGCAAAAAGAGTTTGTTTGGCATACAGTCTTGCAAAAATGAGTGTGAGGCTGGCAGATTGGGTTGATTTTAAAAGCCAACAGAATGAAACTAAAAAAGCAATAAGGGGAGAAAAGATGAAGGTAACCTGGCCATTAACAAATAAGAGGACACCAAAAGTTTCTTCAGATATATAAAGAGTAAAAGAGAAGCCAGAATGATCTTTGGACTGCTGCAGAAGTGGTAATGGGGAACAGAGAAATGGCAGATGAACTGAATATGTATTTCACTATTGAAGACACCAGCAATGTACAAGAAATTCAAGAGAGTCAAGGTGCAGAAGTGAGTATAGTCGCTATTATTCAGGAAGAAGGTGCTTGGGAAGACGAAGGTGCATATGTCACCTGAACAAGATAGATGACACCTCTGGATTCTGGAAGAGATCACTGAAGAGATTGTGAATTGATTATTAGTGATCTTTCAAGAATCACTAATGTTGGGAATGAAACCAATGCTGAACCAAGCCATGAAAGACCCCAACAATGAAGACGCTGTTTACATCCGGTACCGCACGGATGGCAGTCTCTTCAATCTGAGGCGCCTGCAAGCTCACACCAAGACACAAGAGAAACTTGTCCGTGAACTACTCTTTGCAGATGATGCCGCTTTAGTTTCCCATTCAGAGCCAGCTCTACAGCGCTTGACGTCCTGCTTTGCGGAAACTGCCAAAATGTTTGGCCTGGAAGTCAGCCTGAAGAAAACTGAGGTCCTCCATCAGCCAGCTCCCCACCATGACTACCAGCCCCCCCACATCTCCATCGGGCACACAAAACTCAAAACGGTCAACCAGTTTACCTATCTCGGCTGCACCATTTCATCAGATGCAAGGATCGACAATGAGATAGACAACAGACTCGCCAAGGCAAATAGCGCCTTTGGAAGACTACACAAAAGAGTCTGGAAAAACAACCAACTGAAAAACCTCACAAAGATAAGCGTATACAGAGCCGTTGTCATACCCACACTCCTGTTCGGCTCCGAATCATGGGTCCTCTACCGGCACCACCTACGGCTCCTAGAACGCTTCCACCAGCGTTGTCTCCGCTCCATCCTCAACATCCATTGGAGCGCTTACACCCCTAACGTCGAAGTACTCGAGATGGCAGAGGTCGACAGCATCGAGTCCACGCTGCTGAAGATCCAGCTGCGCTGGATGGGTCACGTCTCCAGAATGGAGGACCATCGCCTTCCCAAGATCGTGTTATATGGCGAGCTCTCCACTGGCCACCGTGACAGAGGTGCACCAAAGAAAAGGTACAAGGACTGCCTAAAGAAATCTCTTGGTGCCTGCCACATTGACCACCGCCAGTGGGCTGATAACGCCTCAAACCGTGCATCTTGGCGCCTCACAGTTTGGCGGGCAGCAACCTCCTTTGAAGAAGACCGCAGAGCCCACCTCACTGACAAAAGGCAAAGGAGGAAAAACCCAACACCCAACCCCAACCAACCAATTTTCCCTTGCAACCGCTGCAATCGTGTCTGCCTGTCCCGCATCGGACTTGTCAGCCACAAACGAGCCTGCAGCTGACGTGGACTTTTTACCCCCTCCATAAATCTTCGTCCGAGAAGCCAAGCCAAAGAAAAGAAGAATGTTGGGAATGTTTCCTGAAGATTGGAAAATTGGAAATCTCTGGGGAGAGAGGCTAAAACTCTGACTTTGGTGGTGGGCATGATTCTAGAGCCCGTTATTAAAGATGAGGGCTCGACCACATGATAAAATAGGCCAAAGCCAGCCGAGATTCTTTAAGGGGAGATTTGCCTGCCAAATCTACTGCAATTCTTTAAGAAATTACAAGCAAGACAGACAAAGGAGAGTCATTAGATGTTGCTTACTTCGATTTTCAGAAGACATTTGACAATGTGCCACCGAAGGCTGCTAAATAAGATGCGAGTGCAAGGTATGAAGGGAGAGGTACTAGTGTGGATAGAAACTTGACTGATTGGCAGAAGGCAAAGAACAGAAAATGAGTTAATACATAAAATTTCCTTTAGACTACCATAAGGCAGACAAGGATTTGCTATCAGCAGAAATTGGTCCCTCAAAAATGGAGAAAGATAGCAGTAGTAAGAAAAGAGCATGTCCTGGGTGATGTGGATCTTTGATGATCTTCGACGGCAGCATGCCACGTGGATGTTCTTCAGTGGTGGGGAGGGTTTTGCCTGTGATGTACTGGGCTGTATGTATCCATTATGTTTTTCAGAGCTTGCTGCTCAGAAGTATTAGTTCTCCCATACCAAGTCATGATGCAGCCAGTCAGCACACTTTCCATGACATATCTATAGTAGTTTGTCAAGGTTTCTGATAAACATACTGAACCTCCACAATCTCCTGATAAAGAAGAGACACTGACTTGCATTCTTCACAATTACATTAGTGTGTTGGGTCCAGGAAAGGTCCTCCGAGATAGTGACTCCTAGGAATTTAAATTTGCTCACTCTCCACCACTAATGCCCCAATGATCACTGGGCTGCACACCTCTGGTTTTCCTATCATAAAGTTTACAATCTGCCCCTTCGCCTTTGTGACATTGATAAGAGTTTGTTGTTAATACTGTTACGAGCCCAGAGGACTCCAAAATCCAGCAGCAATAAAAAATCACCAAGGCAATAGTTACTTAAGGAAAAGTGTTTTTAATTTTCTTCATACATAATTATAAGATCAATATTTAACATTACTATTAACTTAAATTAACCTAACTTAACCCCCTTCTAATTCTAAGTGCACATGTATGAAATGTGTATGTGTTCAGCTAAGTTCTTTGTTTCACTGTCCAGTTATTCACCTTTCACTTCTCCAAGTTTACTGGTATCGGGCAAATTTCCATACTGTGCGCAGAATTAAACATGTATGATCTTCACCAGGCTCTGGTGCTTTAAGTTAAATTGTTACCGCTCAAGAAGGTCTTTATTGGTTTCAGAGAGATATTCATTGCTCATTGAACACACACAAATTGACTCCTTCAATCAGTCACTTCAGTGTCTTGCCAAAGATACTTGCCCCCTCATGGGTTTTTCCAAAAGATAACCTCTTCTTCCAGGTTACCACAAAGAGTTCTTCTTTTTCCCCTATTTCAGGAGAAACATATCCTTCCTTGTAATTGACTACAAAGGTTTAGAATAGACTGAACTCGGAACTCAAAACTCTTCTTCAAATGGGGTCTTTACCAAGTCTCTCAATTTCGTAGCCTTCACCACTAACCTGCTGCAGTAAACCTCCCTCCCTCTCTCTCTCTCTCTTTCTCTCTCTCTCTCTTTCTCTCTCTCTCTCACTCTCTCTCTCTCTCTCTCTCTCTCTGTTTGCAAAACCACATGACCCCTCTTAGAATATTGTTCAAACATGTTGTACCTTTAAAGACAAAAGTCCATTTCAATTCTACCACATCAGTCCAATTAACACCTACTTGTAAAACTCTTACAAGGACTCTCCCATTGTATCAGCAAAGCCAATTGGAGGCATGAAGTCCCTCCTGTATGGGACTTGAGATGATAGTTTGTAAAATGTAGCTGAGATGTCTGTTTGTGAAGTGTGACCTAAATTAAACCCCCACAATCTATACCTTTTTAAGATATACTTTATTTCATAATTGTATTAACTTATTCCGTAACAGTATACCATTCAACTGTTTTTAATCTCCTTCCTGTATGGTGATTCATCACTCATTTTAATACAGCCTACTAAGGTGGTATCATTAGTAATTTTTAAGTGGTGTGGTTGTTATAATGAACCACACAGTCATGGCATAAAGTGAGTAGAGCAGGAGGCTAAGTGCACAACACTACAGTGCTCCAGTATTCACTGAGATTGTGGATGTAAATTTATTGCCAATCCTGGGTCTGGAGGTGACAGAATCCATGATACACTTGGGTATTGAGGTCCAGGTCTTGGAGTTTGCTGATTAGTTTTTACATTTTAAATTAAATTTTTATTTAAAGCACAGTAGAAGATGATTCTGGCCATTTAAACCCATGCCAACCAATTGCATCCAAATTAATCTGCAACCCTGTACATTTTGAAGGGTGGGAGGAAACCTGAGCATCAGGAGAAAACCCATGCAGTCACTGGGAAAATGTACAAACTCCTTTCGGACAGCGTTGTATATGAGTGGACAGTTTTGAAGAGTTGATGATATTGAATGCCAAACTGTAGTCAATAAAGAGCATCCTGATGTATATATACATCTTTGCTGTCCAGGAGTTTGTGGAGAGCCAGTGAGATGGAACCTGTTGCTGTGGTAGTCAAATTGGAACGTACCTGTCTCAAACACTTTATCACTGTGGATATGTGTGCCACTAGTTGGTAGACATTTAGGCAAGTTACCACACTCTTCTTGGGCACCGGTACAATTGATGCTTGTTTGAAATAGGTGGGCACCATGCCCTGCCAGAGTGAGATGTTGAAGATATCCATGAATACACTGTGGGTAGTTGGTCAGCTCAGTTTTCAATACTCAGCCGGATACTCCGTCTGCACTAGATGCTTTCCTTGGATTCACTGCTGAAGGCAGCCAGCATGTCAACTTCAGAAACAGACAGCGGATGTGGGGATGTGCAGTGGCTCTTCCTTGGTTTGGTTGTCAAATCAGGCATAGAAGGTATTGAACTCATCTGGGAGTGAAGCACTGCTGTCTCCTATTGAGAACTATTGAAAGGGGAATCTCATTGCAGTCTACCAAATATTGAATGGCTTGGATAGAGTGGATGAGGAGAAGAAATTTCCAATGGTGGGAGATAGTAGGACCAGTGGGCACACCCTTCAGAATAAAAAGACACCCCTTTAGAGCAGATGAAGAGTAGTTTCTTCAGCCAGAGGGAAATGAATCTGTGGAATTTATTGCCACAGGTGGCAGTGGAGACCGTCAACGAGTAAACTTAAAGTGGAGGTTCATATGTCCTTAATTAGTTGGGGCTATGGGGAAAAGGCATGAAAATGTGCGTGAAAGGAAGAATACATAAGGCATGTGTCAAATAGCAGGGCAAATGGGCTGAATGGCCTAATGCAGTTCCTCTCTTATGATTTTATGTTTTTATATACTCTTGGATGTAAACAAAAACCTTCTGGCATCTTTCAAATAAGAACGGTGTATTGAGAAGTATTGCTCCTCAGCTAATGGCATTAACACAAAGTTGACTGATGAATGCTCCATCATTTGCAGTAGTTTCTTCTCAAACTGATGGCAAATTATTTTTCCTACTTTCTGGCAGTCACAGCATTTTAAGAGTATCTCAAAAATACTTTGAGATTTTCTGAGGTACAAAAATATATTATAAGAATACCAGTACTTCCTTCTGTTTTGTGAGAAAATTTGCACCAGTCAGTAAGCACGATATTCATTTCAGATATATGGTCAAAAAATGCCCCAGTGGAAGCCTCTTCATTAAAGAAATCTCTGCAATTGTCACCATGAACAATGCAAGTGATTTGCTCCAGTTTGGTTTATCAAAAGTTGTTATGATCACTGTGTATTCAATTGACTTTTATTGCTCGATTTAGCTGATCATTTTCAAAATGTATTTTCTCTTTACACATGCAAAACAACAAGTGAGAAGAGGTAGATTTGTTTCTCTGATTTTTGCCCATCAATAATTCTCCCCTACATACATTATCTCAGAGAAATGGAAACTACAATCTGCTGCTCCATAATTACCCAGTTTGTTACAGAATGTGACAGACGACCTTGCATGTTTCAATCATTTAAAAAAAATAAAATTTGCATTTAAATACAGTTTTGCAACCAGCTTGGAAGAGAAACAAACATTCCTTTCACTCTAACTTATTGCAGTTTCAATTGTTTTAGTACAGTAGCAGTAGCTGGTAAAATGTTTGCCCCTAGCTTTGTAAGGCTGAATGCTTATTACCTCTCACCAAAAAAATTAGATTGTCTTTGTCTGATGCATATTGATGACACGGCCTGATACGCAATGCATATGTCATTTGTCTTCTCTCTTTGGCTTGGCTTCGCGGACGAAGATTTATGGAGGGGTATGTCCATGTCTGCTGCAGGCTCGTTGGTGACTGACAAGTCCGATGCGGGACAGGCAGGCACGGTTGCAGCGGTTGCAGGGGAAAATTGGTGGGTTGGGGTTGGGTGTTGGGTTTTTCCTCCTTTGTCTTTTGACAGTGAGGTGGGCTCTGCGGTCTTCTTCAAAGGAGGTTGCTGCCCGCCAAACTGTGCACAGTTGGAGGCGATATCAGCCCACTGGCGGTGGTCAATGTGGCAGGCACCAAGAGATTTCTTTAGGTAGTCCTTGTACCTCTTCTTTGGTGCACCTCTGTCTCGGTGGCCAGTGGAGAGCTCGCCATATTACACGATCTTGGGAAGGCGATGGTCCTCCATTCTGGAGACATGACCTACCCAGCGCAGTTGGATCTTCAGTCAGGAAATAACAAAAAGATGTCAAAACACCTCCCACCTGGAGTTGGTGCTTCTGTCATTTTAACAATGAAACACGATCAAGAATCATTTGATTTGCCTCAAGAAAGACTTTGAGAAACAAAGAATTGCTCAAGGAACTTAGCAGGTCAGTTGACATCCATGTATATCCATGATCAGTCAACCATTTGAATGTGAACCCTCTATCAAGACGAAGATGGAATATGTAAAATTAGTTAAATAAAGAAGAAAAGTTGCTGGGGGAAGAGTCCAGCATTGATAGGGTAGGAGGTGGAAAGAGGAACCCTTAAGGAGGGGGGGGGAAGAAAAATTAAAGAAAGGAAAAAAAATGTGTACAGTAGTAACTAAAGAAGAGATGCAAACAGTTGAATCAGATGGAAGTGGGAATGACCTAAAATGAGAAAAATTGATGTTCATGCCATTATACTTAAGGTTGTTCAGGAGGAATGTTTAACCTTGCTCTACAATGGATCGAGTCCACGCTGCTGAAGATCCAGCTGCGCTGGGTGGGTCACGTCTCCAGAATGGAGGACCATCGCCTTCCCAAGACCGTGTTATATGGCGAGCTCTCCACTGGCCATCATGACAGAGGTGCACCAAAGAAGAGGTACAAGGACTGCCTAAAGAAATCTCTTGGTACCTGCCACATTGACCACCGCCAGTGGGCTGATATCGCCTCAAACCGTGCATCTTGGTGCCTCACAGTTCGGCGGGCAGCAACCTCCTTTGAAGAAGACCACAGAGCCCACCTCACTGACAAAAGACAAAGGAGGAAAAACCCAACACCCAACCCCAAACAACCAATTTTCCCCTGCAACCGCTGCAACCGTGTCTGCCTGTCCCGCATCGGACTTGCAGCCACAAACGAGCCTGCAGCTGACGTGGACATTTACCCCCTCCATAAATATTCGTCCGTGAAGCCAAGCCAAAAGAACAATGGATGAGACCAATGCCAGACATGTCGCTGTTAGAATGATCTGCGAGTTAAACTCATTGGTTGCAGGAAGCTTCCAAATGTAAACTCGAGGAACAGCGCATCCTATTTTTCTTAATTTTAGTTAACTCCTCCTCCTCCCCCCAACATCTCATTCTTCTTTATCTACTCATGTACTCTCTTTATTTTTTAATAATTTTTTTTAATTTTTGGCACTGTGAACCATATCAACCAAAATGTATACAAATGTTTTTCATTAAATATACACAGTGGCATTTTCTCTCTTTCTTTCCCCCCTACCTTCCCTCCCTCCTCCAAAACCAATAAATATTCAACATATACAATACAATAAACCCATTAAACAATGTCATCACACAATGAAAAATAAACAAGAAAAATGTGTCATCTACTTTCACATACTGGATCAAGCCGTTTTGTCTTCTTATCATTTTAGGGGGTGGAGGTCCGAGGCAAGCCCTCTCTGTCATGTTCCATGTATGGTTCCCAAATTTGTTCAAATAATGTGACTTTATTTTTTAAATTATATATTTTTTTTCCAATGGAATACATTTATTCATTTCCATGTACCATTGTTGTATTCTCAGGCTCTCTTCCATTTTCCAAGTTGACATTATACATTTTTTTTGCTACAGCTAAGGCTATCATAATAAATTTATTTTTTGCACTTTATCCAATTTGAGGCCTAATTCCTTACTTCTTATATTACTTAGAAGAAAGATCCCTGGATTTTTTGGTATGTTATTTTTCGTGATTTTATTTAATTCCTGATTTAGATCTTCCCAAAACATTTTCACTTTCTCACATGCCCAAATTGGATGTACTGTTGTTCCCGTTTCCTTCTTACAGTGAAAATATCTATCTGATAATGTTGGATCCCATTTTTTTTAACTTTTGGGGCATGATATATAACCTGTGTAACCAATTATACTGTATCATGTGTAACCTTGTGTTTATTGTATTCTTCATAGTTCCAGAACATAACTTTTCCCATGTTTTATTTTTTTATCTTTATGTTTAAATAATTTTCCTACTTTTGTTTGGGTTTATAGCTTATTTCATGATTTTCCTTATCTTGCAGCTTAATGTACATGTTGGTTATAAATCTTTTAATTATCATTGTGTCTGTAATCACATATTCAAAGCTGCTTCCTTCTGGTAATCTCAGTCTGCTTCCCAATTTGTCCTTTAAATAAACTTTCAGTTGGTGGGATGCAAACATTGTACCGTGAATTATTCCATATTTGTACTTCATCTGTTCAAATGTTAATAAATTATTTCCCAAAAAACAATTTTCTATTCTTTTGATTCCTTTTCTCTCCCATTCACTAAAGGAAAGGTTATCTATTGTAACAAGGATTAGCGGATTTTGCGTCAATAGTAATTTTGGTTGTACTCTCTCTTTTTTAAAATTTTTTTATTTTTCACACTATAAACCATATTGATCAAGATACATACATTTTTCTTTTCAAATATATACAGTGTCATTTTTCTACTTTTGGTGCAAGGCCTGGTAGGCTGCAGATGTGTACAGATTTATACTGAATATAAGGTCATGCCATAAATATTCATCATCGCCTTTTTGGTGAGATGATTAAAATATGAAATTAATTCATTATTTTAACACACATTGCTTTTTCTGATCCACATTCAACATCATTATCATTCTTCGCGAGCATTCAGTTTTATTTTATTTTCTCTATTTTGACCTTCCATCTTGTTTTTAGCACGGCAAACCAGATTAGTTTCATTCCAAGCTTTTATCGAGCATGAGGGAAGAGAAAGGTTTTCGTTCCTGGCCATATCAGGAAAGAGGCCAAATGATCAATGTGGAATTGTTGCAATATGTGTAAATCTGCCATACTCTAACCTGTAAAAGATTTAGACTGTGATTGAATGTTTAGGAGATTTGATGAACATCGAAGAATCAAAATCAGATTTTTTTTGGTCATGAACATGTCACAAAATATGTTGTTTTGTGGCAGCATTGCAGATGCAAAATTGCTATAAATTACATTTTTAAAAAGTAAATTAATGAGTGGAGAAGAGAAAAAGTAAGCTAGTGTCTGTGGTTCATTGTCCATTCAAAAATCTGATGATGGAGTGGAAGAACCATTGGGTGTTTGTCTTCAGGCTCCTTGATGGTAGCAGAGAGATGAGGGCATGACCTGGATGGTGAAGGTCCTTGATGAGAGAGGATGCTTTCTTGAGACACTGCCTGTGGTAGATGTTCTTAATGGAGCAAAGACAAATGTTCATGATGGCACATGCTGGGTTGACAATTCTCTGTAGCTTATGAATTGGCACCTCCATCACAGATCAACCAGTCAGAATGATCTCCATGGTATACCTGTAGAAATTTGTAAATTTGGTGACATACCAAATCTCCTCAAACTCCTCATGAGGTATAACTGCTGGTGAGCCATCTTTGCTGTTGCATGAACTTGAAGGCCCCAGAACACCCAGGAATTTGAAGTTCCACTGCTGACCCTTTGATAAGGACTGATTTGTGTTCTCCTAGTTTCCCCTTTCTGAAGTCCACAGTCAATTTCTTAGTTTTGCTTAGTTTTGTGACACCACCCAACCTCATTCTATCTCACTCCTGACCTCAGAAACCGATATCAAAGGGTTTCCACCATCTGCAAGGATTCTCATTGGTATAATTGAATTTTCCATTTCAAAACAAGCATAAAAAGTATTTATTTAATTGAGGAGTGAAGCATCACCACCATTTAAGGTGTCAAGGGCATCATTTAAGGTGTCAAGGGCATCAAGGTGACAGAAATTTAGTAGAATTGGAAGATTTATTTAAAATTTAATTTAATATGGAAAATTCTGAGGTAATAAATTCTGGACAGCCATTTAGTGTAGGGATTTGTGTGACATTATTACACTGCCAGCGACCTGGGTTCACATCCAGCACTGTCCACAAGGAGTTTGTTCTTCCCGTGACTGCATGGGTTTTCCTTAGGTTCTCCATTTTCCTCCTTCTCTCCAAACACATGGTGTTGTAGGTTAATTGGGTATAATTTGGCAACATGGGTTTAAATGGCTGAAATCGGCTTCTACTGTGTTGTAAAAAGAGAATAAGAAAGAATGCATATACTGAATAATATAAATTGACATAAATTATTGCACTGAGAGCACATGAGAGCAAGATTTACTGGTAAATTTCATCAATTTCATTACTAAACTGCTGATATTCCTCAATGAGTATGCCAGACGATGCAGAAATCCTGAACATTGCAGATGCTATTGACCAGCAGTCAAATTTCGACTGCATGCCGATGATCTATTCCTTGTGGAGCCCAGTGGTGGTGGGTTAACTTGCTGCAATTCCCTTTCAGTTTGACTGACAAATTGTCCTGCTGACCTGCAATAGAGAAGAATTAATGCAATTTACATCATAGAGTTTGCTTACATGTTTTTGAATTATTTAGTGTATTTTTTTTGGTACTTTTAGTGCATTCTAATTTTAACATTGTTAATCTTAACAACATTGTTAATCATAGCAAAGGAATGTTCATACTTAACTTGAGGGTTAGCAATGAATGTGGGCTCATCAGTAGCAAGTCCTGACCCACAACGTTCTGAAAATATGAATGCAGAAAGTTAAAATCACAGAAAAAGGACAATATTTTTCAAATAATTTGATGGCAGAAATAAAAATGTGATGGGAATTTTGATCTCACCTTTGGTTGGGTTTGATTAAGAGCACTGGGTACAGATTTGGATATGCAGAGGACCCAAGGATGTTAAGAAGGGATTTAGAAAGGGCAAAGGATGTTACGAAGGGATTTAGAAAGGGCCAAGGCATGGCAAATGGAGTGTAATGTGGACAAATATGGAATTGTCCATTTTAGTGGAAAAATAAAAAGAACCATATTATCTAAATGGTGAGAAAAATAGAACTCTGAAATGTCTTGGTGAATGATTTACAAAAAATAAGTCTGCAGCTGCGGCACAATATTAGGGCAGCTATCGTTTATTGAGAGTAGAAATAAAGATAAAAATAGGGAGGTTTTGTATCAATTTTACACCACATTGTATATGACCACGCCTATGTGCAGCATTGGTCTCCTTATTTAAGGAAAGATCTCACTTCATTGGAAGTCATTCAGAGAAGGTTTATTAGACCAATATCTGAAAATGAATGCATTGTCTTCAGAGGAAAAGCTGAACAGATAGCTTTGTAATCACTTGAGTTCAGAAGAATGAGAGGTGACAGTTAAATCCAGAAAATCCTCTTCTAGGAGAATCTAGAACTAGAAGATGACTGTTAAAATTTAGGGGTTATTCACATAAGACAGAAACAAGATTTTTTTTTCTGTTTGGGATTTTCTTGCTCTGTCATCCCCAAGGAGTAGTGGAAGCAGGATCATTAAATACATTCTGACCTGTATTCACATGGCTTGGAGTCACATTGAACTATGAAAACTTACTTTATATAACATGACAAATGTTCCAACCTGCATTGGTTTACATTAATAAAGTTCACAGAAGAGAAATTGTTGAATTAACATCAAAATTCCGGTTAGTTGGATTTCAGCTTCTATAGTTGGCCTGGATGACTGTATTGTGAAGGGTCGTGGGTGTTACATGACAGCACTGCCCATTACTTGGTCAGAAAGTACACCACCTGCCAATCAAGGGTTTGGTCCCACCCCACCCATTATTGAACACCTTGCCGTTGGCTAATTTAAATTCCTCTGTACTTGGCCTTGGGCTTTTGGCCTTTGTTATTGATTTAACCAAGCCTGAACCAAGACATTATCCATACCAAACCAATCAACCATTTATCTCCTGTAAATGATCTGGCCTGGGCCCCCCCATCCCTCCAGCATTATAAAGGACACCACATGTGGTTGGTTCTTTCTCTTTGCCATCTTAGGACCACCTTGCTTCACTCCAGGCCTAGAACCATGGAATGGTGCTGGAGAAAATATTGGTAAGATGTTAAAGGGTTTGGAGCATTTAACTAGTGTACCTAGCAGCATAGAGCCATGACTGCACTGAATCAAGGGGTGGAAGGTATTGTTGTA